>NC_067473.1:110402964-110697964 GCF_947179515.1 Apodemus sylvaticus
TGTCACTTTCTCTAAGTTTGTTTTTCAACATAGCTTAAAAACGAGAAGGAAGGACTGGAGAGATGTCGCACAGGTTAAGAGCACGACTGCTCTTTCAGAGGTCCTGAGTTCAATTCTCAGCAACCACATGGTGGCTCATGGTGGTATCTGATGTCCTATTTTGGTATGTCTGAAGAGAGTAGCAGTGTACTCAAATTTATAAAAATAAATAAATAAATAAATAAATAAATAAATAAATAAATAAATAAATAAATCTTTTTTTTTTTTAATTGAAAGAGCATGAGTCGGGAAAGATGACTCAGTGGCAAAAGCAATTACTGCTCTTGCAGAGGACCTGGCTTCTGTTGCAGGCAGCTACATGATTTCTCACAGCCACTTGCAATGACAGTACTTGGGGATCTGATAAATGCCAACTTTTGGCCTCCTTGGGCCAGGACTACACATGCTGCACATATTTGCATAAAGGCAAGCTACTTATACAGATAAAGCCAAATTATTTTCCTTTGAAATCAAGGCAAGGTGAGGAAATAGTGATGAACTAAACATGACATCCATTGTTTTCCTGCTCATGTAGAGAACTGACATCAGATTCATGTTTACATATTGTATCTGGGAGGTAATGAATGTCAGATCCCTGTGATCACCCTTGTTATTTTGGAGCCTCTTACGAATCTGCTACTTAATAAATGGCAGCAAAGATTGTGATAGTATTCGAATATACCTCCAAATACAGTGTCCATATTGTAAAAGAGTAGTTTTATAACTTCCATGTGGAGGGGGGCCTCATTGTTTTAATCATTTAAAACAATGATTTAAAACAATTTTCTTTCTAATTTTTTTCCCAAAGGAATTTTTTTTACAGACAAAAGTTCTGACTTTCTGTCATGCATTAAAATTGTATAATTTGTTAATACTTCTTTTATAATTGCTTTATTATATAACTTTTTAAAAATTAATTATTTTATTTATTACATTCTAAATGTTGCCCATCCCAGTCCCCTCTCCAAGAGGTCTTCACATCCACTTTGCCTCTGAATGGGTGCTTCCCTCACCTCCCCATACCACTCCTGGGCATCCCCATTCCCTGGGGCATCAAGTCTCTATGATTAGGCACATCCTCTCTCACTCAGACCAGAGAAGGCAATCCTCTGCTACATATGTGCCAGGGGCCACAGACCAGCCTGTGAATGTTCTTTGCTTGTTGGCTCAGTCTCTGGAAGCTTCCAAGGGTTCAGGTTAGTTGACACTGTTAGTGTTCCTATGGGAATGCTATCCCCTTTGGTTCCTTTAGTTCTTCCTCTAATTCTTCCATAGGCATCCCCAACCTCAGTCTAATGGTTCGCTGAAAGTGTCTGCACCTGTGTCAGTCAGCTGCTGGAAGAGCCTCACAGAGGACAGCAATGCAAGGCTCCTGTCTGCAAGCACAATATAGCTTAAGAAATAGTGTCAGGGCTTGGTGTCAACCAATTGGATGGATCCCAATTCGTGTTGGTCACTGGATGACTTGTACTTCTGTCTTTTCTCCAATTTTGTTTCTACATTTCTTTTAGACAAGAACAATTCTGGATCAAAAACTTAGAAGGTAGACTGATGACTCCATTCCTTTACTGGAAGGTCCCGTCTATCTACTGGAGTTACTCTATTCAGGTTGCATCTCCTTACTCTTGAGCATTTTGTGTGTCTGTCTGCCATGTGGTTGCAGTTGCTTGCAGAAGCCAACAGGGGAGGTCAGATCTCCTGTTGCTGAGATACAGGTGGCAGTGTGTTTCCTAATGAAGGTAATGGAAACCAAAGAAGGGTGTTCTGAGAAAGTAGTACATGCCCTTAACTGCTGGGCTAGCTAGTCCTTTAAATTACTCTTAGAATTGATGAAAAGTTTTCAACATTCTTAGCTACAAGCTGCCAATAACTTAAAATTATTCAGTTTTAAGCAATCATTATCATATTTATTTCTGTCTTCCTAGACTTTATGTGTTTATATTATATATATATTGTTCATTTAACTTTTTTGCACTGGTTTGTTTTCAGAATTGGAGAAGGTTGCAGCACAGTCTATAAGCTGGTGCCCTTTTAAACCAAAAGTGTCTTAAATCTGGTTGATATTCTTTATGACCCTTTTTAGTAAGCTCTTCTGTGCTTCCCCAGAAATCATTAAGCTCATTTCAGTGAGCGAGTAAATTGTGTTTGACCAGCTGTTCCATTGCACTCATTTCCAGAAGAATTGAATTTTCTCCTGAACTCTGAACTCACAATAGCTAAACTTGGCACAATGTGTTTTCTTATTCCTACCTCAAAAGACACAGTATACAGAGTTACTTCATAAAATGGGATTCCAACCATTGTCTCAAAATGAAATGGAGGCTCCCAGCAGCTGCTGTGGTGGTTTATCAGAGTGTCTATCTGTATGTCTTGCAGAGTGGAGAAAACATTGCTAACACTCAAATGTTATTCACAAATTATTCTTCTTTATTGGATCAATACTTATATATGTAGAGTTTTTTTTGCCAGACCTCAATGCTTAGAAACCTTGCAGCAGTTTATAATGAAACGACTAGGTATGATTTACGACTTGTAATTAAGGCTTGAAAAAAAATCTCCGTTATTTCTGAAATGTGTTGCAAGATTCATGGTGTCCATTAAGAATTCGATAGGGTTCTTTGAATCTGCAATTATGTTCATCACATAACAAAATGTCTAACATTCACAGAACAAAAAGCAATGCTTGTGTGTGTGTGTGTGTGTGTGTGTGTGTGTGTGTGTGTGTGTGTGTGTGTCTTTTATACATGCATGCATGTATAGAAGCCAGAATGTCAGGTGCCTTCCTCCATGGCTATTTCTCTTATTTTTCTGAGAAAATATCCTCACAAACCTAGCTCACAGTACGTTCCAGACTGGCAGGCCAGTGAGTCACCAGGATCTACCTGTCTTTGCTTTGCCACCATAATATTGGGGTTACAGGCATATATCACCACAATTGGCTTTGTGCTTGAGTGCTGGGAATCTGAACTTAAGTCTTTATGCTTGTGCTGCAGGCACTTTGCCCATTTGGCCATTTCTTCAGTGCCCAATACACTTAAAAAAATTAATGTACTTCATGAGACAGCTCAACGGGTAAAAGCACTCCTCCTCAAACCTGATAGCCAGAGTGATCTCCAGGGCCTGCATGGCAAAAGGAGAGACCTGACTCGTTAAAGTTGTTCTCTATTTCACATGGCGGCATGAGTAACTCCACACATAACTATATAATTACATAAATAAGTTAGTAAATACAATAATTTTTAAATTAAATAATAAAAATACAGATAAGGAAAAGTCAGTCTGATGAGAACCAATTTTATATGGTATTTTTGTCATTTTAGGGCATCTTTGGCTCAAGTTCTTTTGTATAAAGTTGTAAGAAAATACCTTGGATGGTGCCATTCCTTTTAATTACATTGGCAGGTGGGTGGCTGATTGGAATAGCAAAGACAACATTGTTGAGGTTTTTGTCTTTTACTGTGTATCGTAATGCTAAGTGCAAGCCCTCAAGACCTGGAGTTTTCCAGTAGTCCCTGTGACCCTGCCCCCAAGTTAATTCTGATTGGTAATAAAGATGCCAACAGCTAATAGCTGGGCAAAAGAGACATAAGTGGGGTTTGGGTTTCCCAGACTTGGAGTCAGGAAGGAAGAATGTGCATGAGGAGAAAGGAGAAGCAGCCACATGTTAAGAGTCAAGAGAGTGTGGCCATGAGAACTGCCCAAATAAAGCTAAGTGCAACCCAGATGAAGCATAACAGGTAACAACTTGGAACTTACTGATAGGAAAGTAGATTGTAACAGCATGAAGGGTGGGCAGCTCTCCATTTCTTGTGGTGTTTATAGCTTATTGTAACTGTAAAGGCCATATGTGTTTTTTTCTGGGAGCTCAATGATCAACATGGGATAAAAGCTCTGATCCTGGATTAAAATAATACTCCAGTACAATGTCTTCATAGTGTAAAGATTTGGAAAGTTTGTCAACAGCCCATGTATTGATAGGTTTTTCCTAAACTAGGGTGGTATTTTGGCTGTGATGCAAAGCACCCATATCTTTATGGCCACGTATGTCACCACCTGAATGTCATGAGAATGGATGCTACCATTAAAGTTCATGCTTTATGTCCTATGAATTATAATGTACACTGTCTCTCATTAGTAAGTAGTATATCTTCATTCCAGAGTGGTAGACCAGTTGGCTAGTCTTCGAGTACAGTAAAATCATGTTTTTGTTAAGCATGGAGGTTTTTCATCATTACTTTGTCATAACTAGTGAGATCATAGAAAGAGTAATTAAGCTGTTAGAGGCGGGACTGAGAGAAAAAGCTTACAGTTAAAGAGGAATCAAGGATTTGTAAAATAAGGAAGGTTAATGCTACTGGACCCTAGAGCTCAAAACAGAGAAGAAACTCAAAAAAAAAATGCAAGGAAAAATGCTGCCTTAAATAAAGAATAAAGGCATTCTCCTATATGTAATGAAAGAGAGAGACTTGTTGGAGTGATAGGAACTTTAATAAGGGGTTGGAAAGTTAAGAGAAAATCAAGTCTAGGACTTCACAAATTTCAAGATAGTGATGCCACAGGGAAAAGAGATCTGGATCATCATAGATAAACTGACAGATATCACTTCGGAATGGAAGAGGTAGGGATGTAAAGGCAGATCATGGGAAGGGTACTAAGGACTCAGGGAAAGCTATAGAGTACAGAGCTGCAGAATTGGGAGCACACAATCGAACATGCTGCATTGACCTAAGTGAGTTGCCCTGAAGGGAAATAAAATGCCTATTTTAGACTTCCTTTTTTAAAATACGGAGCAAGATTAATACTGAACAATTAATATCTTGCAGTAAAACTTAACTTTCTTTATCTAGGTTTTCATTAGTCATAAATTCATATGTAGGACTGACCATTGAAATGGTGGGCAGTAACTGACTTCTGACTCTAAAATAACACTGTAAAACATGAGCAATCACACACATCTATCTCCTCTTGAATTATATATTAAAGTAGGGCTGCAGGCCATAACAAGTGTAATTTTTCTATACCTCAGTTCCTTTTCAAAACTATGTACTCATTTTTATTTATGCCTATGTATGATTTTGTGTGTGTGTGTGTGTGTGCGTACATGCGCGTGCATGTCTATTTGAATGCACCATTTGTGTATGTGCTTGCACTGGGTGTGTGAAAAGTCCTAATTGAAGACAGAAGAGAACACTTGACAATGCCACCTAGAGTTAGTTACTGGTGATTGTAAGCCACCTGGTATGTATGCTGGGAACTGAACTTGTGTCCTCTTTAAGAGCAGTAGGTACTCTTAAGAATCACAGTCCTCTCACCAGTCCCCCCTTTCTTTTGAAGTCTAATGAGTGCGTGTCACCAAGGATCTGTGAGTGATGAGGGTTTTAAGGTAGTTCTGGGAAAGCACATGCCCGAGAATCCTTAACAATAACTCCTGATCAGAGCAGAGAACGTAAGGTTGATAATAATAGTTTATTGTACAGAAATAAAGCTGAAATGCTCTCTTACAGTCTCGTAGTCTGGATGGCAATTTGGCAGATTCTACATTCATCTCATCCCATCGAAATTCTGCCATGTTTGACTAGTCATCTGGGAATATATTTTTGAATTTCTTAAACAATTCAAAATTCTTCTATATTTTTCACTTTTTGTTCAGCAGTCATGGACACAATCTCTCATTGATTGTTTGAGGAAAGTTATTGAAAAGGGAGACAATTTCCTACAAATCAGAAGAACAAAACTACTGTCAAGTGAGACATTGACAAAGGCTTAAGTTTTTAAAAAGTAGAATCCTTAGGAGGTGCAGATCACATACTTGTCTTAATATCTTAACTGTGCATTCCTTTTCTTTACCTTGACCCACAGAATACTGATGTGACAGGAGTTACTCTGCCTTTTTCATCTTTACCCTTAG
Organism: Apodemus sylvaticus; assembly: GCF_947179515.1. Classification (NCBI taxonomy): domain Eukaryota; kingdom Metazoa; phylum Chordata; class Mammalia; order Rodentia; family Muridae; genus Apodemus; species Apodemus sylvaticus. The sequence continues at coordinate 110,408,912 of NC_067473.1, forward strand.
CCTTCATCACAACCTTGCCCCTTTCAGACACAGGTAAAAGATGGAAAAACGGGGGCTTCAAAATCACATATAAGTCATATGTGTTTAAATCAAGACTTTATTGGGTTAACTGAATGTAAGAAACTCAACATTTCTCATCTAATAAGTATGAACTAAATATGAAACAAGATATTCATACCTCCACTCTAAAGTTCAGTGAACATTTTGGAAGACAGGATGAGATATGTGAATGTGTTCAAAACAGAGTGAAGGATTGTCTAATGCCACACTTTAGACTTCATATAATCACTGACTTATTAACTCACAGCTGTTTTTACCCACTCCGAGCCTAGATAGAACTGTGTCTATCCATAGTCAAGAAAGAAAAAGGTTCCTACCTTCTTCTCACACGGTCCTACCTATATCCTCTGATCCCCTGGCTATTGACAATTTCTTGTTCAAGAGGAATCATTGCCATTAATTGGACAGAGAGTCATCAAGTTCCAGATGATAACACCAAATGCAAAATCACTCAAATAACCCTGCTTAACTTCACAGTCAGCAGAACAAAAAAATTAGACATAAATGTATGTGTGGGAGAGATTTGTAGGGAAGCGAGAGATAAAAAGGATAATCTAGGGAAGTTGGGGTATGTATTTTAAAAAACTAAGACTATATAATAAAAAATATAAGCTATTGCTTTTATGAAAATAATAAAACAGCTTATTAAATGTATTATGTATCTTAAGGAAAAAATCAATTTATCTAAAATAGAGAGGCAGATAAGTTAAGACACAGAAGGTTCTGAATTCCTGTGCTGCTTTCATTCTTTATTATTGGTCTAGAGCTGTGCTACTGATCACCAGTGTATGTGTGTGTGTGTGTGTGTGTGTGTGTGTGTGTTCAGAAAACATCTTGTGAAAATTCAAAAGAGTCACCTGGGGAAAAAATTCTCTTCCTTTACTTCATTCCAGATTAGGAATCTGTAGGCAAAGAGATGTTTCCATCACATAACATGCACACATACAGGTTCATGAGGAAGAAAAAGCCCCTACATGATGCTCTGAAGATGGAGTTATAGGAACTTGTGAGTCATTTTATGTGGATGTTGGAACCTGCCTCGAATCTTATACAAGATCAGCTAGTGTTCCTAAATGCTTAGAAATCCCTCCTGTCCTATAATTGACATTGTAGGTGACGCAGAAAATTCATTTCATACATGTAAGTTTATATTGTAACTTAATGTTCAAATTTACCATTGTTGATTTGTGCGAGATTGACTTATCACTCAAAGTTTAAAAAGTATATTATTCAAAAACTAAAGGTTATTAAAAATTTCCCCATCACATTTCTAATATTATTTGCATTTATTTTTGTTTGTGTTTGGTTTGAAATACAGGTTTACATCATTTGTGGGCATTGTACTCCGAATATACAATTTTAGCTTATACTTTTATTCATAAACATTTATGCCAAATATCTTATTCTACAGCAATGTAATAAGTTTAAATATTGTAACAATACCATAATATAATACTGTTAATAAGACTATTATATGTATTTATTTATTTAATTTATTTATTTTGGTTTATTGAGACAGGGTTTCTCTGTATAGCCTGGCTATCCTACTCACTCTGTAGACCAGGCTGGACTTGAACTTAGAAATCCACCTGCCTCTGCTTTCCAAGTGCTGTGATTAAAGGCATGTGCTACTACTGTCCTGAGAGACTATTATTTCTTAAAGTGACAGATAATCATTAGCTACATATATAAAACACAAATACATTTTCAGGGACTAATAGGTAATTTTTTATTGAAATGTATTCATAAAGAGACAATTCATTTTGGTCAATCTAGAATGCTACTTAGATTGAAGTTTACATTGCTATCTGTAACCCTCTCTGATACAACACTATCCTCACCACCAGAATGATCTGCATTATTGCTGGAGTTGAACTATTTAAAAATTTCATTTTTGTTTTCCCACTTATATTTCTCATTTTAAGGCTTTCATTCTATGAACACAATATCATACCACACACATATTGTGAGCATATGGGCATTGCCTGGCTTGCATGTGTCAACATCAAGGTTAATGTATTATTTGGATTAATACTTGTATCTATGACACTTCTGGATGTTATTTTGATTGCTCTGTCCTACATGAAAATTCTTCATGCTGTATTCAAACTCCCATCAGGGGAAGCCAGGCTCAAAGCTCTTAATACCTGTGGTTCTCGTGTGTGATCTTGGCTTTCTTCACTCTAGCCTTTTTCTCCCTTTTGATTCATCGATTTGAACACAACATTCCACTGTATATCCACATCCTCCTTGCTAACTTGTATGTGATCATTCCACCTGCTCTTAACCCTCTTATTTACCGGGTGAGAAACAAACAAATTTGAGATTCTGTGGTGATATTTTTTGCAAGGAAGTTTGACAGTGAGCCTATGACTTGTACTCTTCCAGTTTTTTCCTTGATTAAGAGAAGAACTTATGTACAATTAAGCTGAAATAGAATAACTGCTTTACAGAATATTATGCTAAACACAGTGCTTCTTTATTCATGGACAGTAAACAAGATAAATATTGTAGTGTTTCTTCATTCCAATTTTTGATAAAATACTTTTGACTGATAAAAAAAGAAGTTTCACTAATTTTAAAGAAATTCAAAAAATCTTATTTACTGTCATTTCAAAATAAAGATATGGTCCAAAGGAAAATTGTATGAGAGGTTTTCAGATATCCTGATTATGGAATGTCTCTAATTGATTCATGTTGGACCAAGTATAGTTGGATGCACTTGTCAAGCCAGTATTCAGGACTGAAAATGGAACTATGAGATCCGGACCAGCCAGAAGGTTGCAAAACAAAAGCAGGAGTAACAGAAGGTCTTTTATAATGATGCCATAATTCTTGCTATGTATCTGTACAGAGTTGAACTCTTCAAAATTTGGAACTTAAGTATATAATACTCTTCTAGTAACAGATTACAAAACTTTTCCTAGAAGAGTAGTATTGAATAGATAAATCTGAGTATATGTTATCCTTACCCACCAACCCAGGTCCTCTGCTCCTCTGTTTCCTTTTAGAAAAGAGCAGGCCTCCTAGTGATATAATCACGACACAGCATGAAAAGATGGAATAAGACAAGGCATAAACCCTCAGATGAAGGTAGCCCAGTGGAAGGAACAGGCTCCCAGGAGAAGGCAAAAGAGCCAGAGATATTTCCATTCCCTCAGTTAGGCGTTCCACAAACATTCCAAACTAATTCCATGCAACTACAACATGCATGCATGCATCCTACTGCAGACCCATGCAGGCTCCACGATTGCTGCTCTGGACTCTGCAAGGCCTCGTGAGCCCTGCTTGATTGATTCTGTGAGCTTTGTTCTCCAAAAAGAGGGGTCAAGTTACACATATTGATTCTACTGAGGCAACTAGAAGACACTCCTCATTTATCTTCCTTTTGAAAATTACTAGTTTTTACATTTTATTAGCTTTTGACTTTTTCTCTTACATGGAAAACTCAGTAGCCAGAGGTCTGGACACTGCAATTGTTGGTGGAATGCAGAAAATAGCCTGCTTTGTGTTGAAAGGATAAACAATAGTTTTCAAAGTTTGCCTTAAATAAATGCTGCTTATCTGCTAAGAGGTAGGATTATATTATTATTAGGGATTCATTCCATTCAAATGGATTCAAATGCAGTTAGGTTTTATCCTCTACAAATCCCCCTTCCCCAATGATCACTAGAAGTATAACAACATATATAACAAAGAGGGTGTGGGCTATGATGGTGACTCTGACCCCTAGACTCATTGGCTGAACTTTCCTGTTGTATTTATTGGGATAGATTTAGTCAGTGCTGCTTTGGTTCAGGATGCAGAGGGCTCTGTAAAGCCTGTTGTCTCACAGAGAATGAGGCAAAATGCCAGGAGATAGAAGAGCCAGAAGGGGTTGAAAGGGCCTCGTGGGACTCTCAGGAGGAGCTGTAGGAAAGCAGCCAGCTCTGTAAGTTCAGGGAGAAGTATATCTGTTCTCATTATTGCTGTTAGGCTGTTGTCCCTTGAAAATATGACCAGACAGAGATTTTTGCCCATAAGTGAGCAGTTAGTCCTCCACTGAGAACAAGGTCTTCATTGTTTGGACTTGAATCCACCATTTCCTATAACTCTCTATGTCCCATAAAACTGAAAATTTTGCAGCTTTCCCCAACCACATTCTTCCTATATCATAGTTAGCTTGACGGCTCCATTTCTCCTTCTAAAGGAATTTTAAATGTGTGCATGCTGAAAAAGGAGCACAAGCAAAGCGTTCTTCTGCTCAGAACCAGCCAATTAGCTGGTGGCAGGTGTGATGATATTGTATGCGAATAATCCCACAAACAGAGGCATAAATAGTAAAGTTCCTGTTCTGAGTCTTCTGCCTGACTTTCTCTGCCTCTAAATGCTCATTTGAGAAGAACTTGGAACAACTAAAGTTTTCCTCTTGGGATTCAAATTTGGGTGCGCCAAGAAGGAGCACACTGTGGCCCATTTATCTTTTGTTAAGTCAGTAACTCTTTCCAATGTGTCAATCGCCTGCGGAGTTATGTATCACTTGTAAGTGAAGCTTTCCATTATTCAAAACATATATCACTTCAATGGTTCTTTTTCATTCCAAACTCAATGTTACATAATATGTTGAAGTAAGAATCCCTAAGCAGTCCTCTAACACCTCTATGAAAAGCCAAACATTATATATGTGAACTGCTCAGTGAGCTGTGTACTGGGAAATAATAGATTAATTATGGCAAAGTTGACTGCTTTTTGTCAAAAACCTAAGGCTTATGACAAGGTATTGTGAAGAATGTGTTCATTAATCATTCCTTATTTGTATCAGAGTTCTTAGTCTGAGTGGAATTCCTGGGAGGAAGAAAAACCTGAGCAAACTATGTCAGAATGACAAGACAGAAAACTTGAACCTGTGCCTAACCCTGACTCTTCAAAGTAAAAGGGGGAGTTTCCAGTGCTTCTCCTGCACAGTGACATAGTAATAGTAACACTTTGTAATACATCATATTTCAGACGTTAGGCCTGGCTGGAGTCTGTGGCCTCATAGCAACACTCTACTCTTATGAGCATAATTTTCTCTTTTCTCTGATCTTCTAATGTTTAGATCACTTTTCTTCCTTACCTCCTACTTTTTTCCCAGTTTTAAATGTGCAGTTCCAAGGATTCAGCATGTTCAACCAGTCAATCACAATAAACAAATAAAATGTTCAGGCAGATGAAATATTTTATCACACCCTATTGTAACAGTTACTATGAGTTTCAACTATGGAAGTAATATAAAGTTTAAAAAGAGACACACTGACCTTGTGGTTAAGAGGATCTTAACCACATTTTTTTCAATCTTTAAAACATTTTTAAATACTCATTCATAATTGTGACATCTCTTTATTTTTCCCCTCCAAGTCCTCCCAAATGCCCCCTCCTAGTCTCCTTCAAATTCATTCCTTCTTTTATTAGTTGTCGTTGCATGCATATATGTATATGCATGTAGATTCCTATATATATAACCTGCTCAGTCCTTATAATACTACTCATATATATGTTTTTAGAGCTCACCATTTGCCACTAGAGTCTAGCTAATTTTAACCTTCCTTCTTTGCCATTTAATTTTGACATTAGATGAGTTAACAGCACGAGAATGCCACAATTTTCTCTTCTGTTAGTAGCAAGCAATAATAAAATCTACATGGATTCCTATAAAGATTTAGGGCTGAATTGCTAAAGATATACAATAAAAATTAAACATTTCTCAATTTGAAGAAGCAGACTAATGTTTAGTCTTGGTCAGCCTGTTGTGCAAGTAATTGTCTTCCTCTGCTGTTACTTATACATGGGAAATCGGGTTCCCATTTGGAGGATCTTAGACTCATAAATAAAAGACTTTAAGAATGTGAACATGGAGTCAGTGTTATTAGGGTTTAATAGAAAAGCCTGAGGACAGGCCAGATGTAAGTTTATTTAGTTGCTGTCTAAGGAGAGGGATGGAGAAGAGGACAGAAAAAGCCAGGCCATTTAAGTTGCTATGGAGGCCAAGCATGGTAGACAAGCATGCAGCGAAGGATGTTTAAAAAAAAATAAGGAAGCCAAAGATGCTGAAAAAAATCCAAATTGTTTGGGAAAACATGTCAAGGTGAGACTAAGGAGAAAAGGTTATATAATGTTTTGGATTTTTAAGTGATAGAAAAATGGACAGACATGGGAACCCACATGTCTCTAACTCATAAGCTTCGGCACTAGGAGTGAGGTTCTGAGATGGAAATGTTGAGTATTTTACTAAGGGACTAGCTATTCTATCTAGCTCTTTAGCATGGTATATGGTGAGCCCATCTTCCTAGCCACATTTCCTTAGCCAACATAAATAAACTAGCCTAGATAGAAATTTAGGTCCCTTACCAGACCAGAGATTGTCTGGACCAGGAGATTTGCTATTCTAACATTATTAATCCTTTTACCTAGAAAGTCTGTGATAGGAGACAGAGAAGCACAGTTCATTTACTGTTGTGGACAAAACGAAAAAGGAAGAATTAGGCAGCAGCCCCAGTCTTGTATGTCAAGGCACTAAAGTCAAAACTCAGGTGGCACCACGGCACTCTCCTCCACTGTTTGTCTCTCTATCAGATAGACTTCTCAAGGTGAAAAAATCAATTGGATGAAGTTCCAAATTGCCATTCATAGGGAACAGGGCATAAGCATGCTGGTAAGATCATGGCATCTGAATAGCTTAATGAGACACAGAGCCAGTTCACCTACCGTGCTGGTTGGTTCCTATGGTACTATACTGCTTTTAGTTTGCAAACGGATCTAAGTCCCTTGGTAATGATATTGCAATTGACAACAGTATATTTCATACTGCCTAAGTATCTTCGGGGTGTGAATGCTTCCACATTTTTCTCTAGTTAAAAATGGCTCAAAATTGAGAAGGGATTGAGGAGGAAACCCATAGGGATTTGAGTTGGTGTTACTCCAAATTTCAGTAGCTAACATAATGTAGTACTTTAAAAAAAATAGGCAATAAAATGTCCCCAATATTTTAATTCTTAGATATGTTTTATATGAGAGGAAAATGATGAGATGAATTAGTTGGTAAAACACTTGCCAGGCAACCATGTAGATCCTAGTTTGATTTCCAAATTCTACATAAAGTCTGACTCAGTAAATGTACATCTGTAGGCCCCAGTGCTCCTAGTAATGCGTGGAAGGCAGGGACAGGAGACTACTTAATACTTGATTTTGAATTGGCAATCCAACTCTAAAAATTATTTTATTGAAAAGTATGTAAAGACTTCAATTTTTTTCTATGAAGAGGAAGATTTCAAATATGAATGAAGAATATAATTTCTTTTTTACGTAAAACATCACATTTCATGGGTAAGATTAAGAAAATGATTCGGATCTTTCTTTCATTATACTTTTGACAAAATAAAACACCCCTTCATGTTAAAAGTACTGGAGAGATCAGTGATTCTAGGTCTATACCTAAACATAATTAAAGCAATTTACAGCAAACCAATAGCTAATATCAAATTAAATGGAAAGATACTTGAAGCAATCCCACTAGATGGGAGACAAGACAAGGATACCCCCACTTTCCCCATATTTATTCAATATAGTTCTCAAAGTGCTAGCAAGAACATTAAGAAAGCAAAAAGAGATCAAAGGGATACAAATTGACAAAGAAGAAGTAAAGTTATCACTATTTGCAGATGATATGATAGTATAAAAAAAAAACCCAAAAATTCTACCAGAGTACTTCTCCAGCTGATAAACAACTTCAACAAAGTGACTGGATATAAATTAAATCAAATAAATCAGTAGTCTTTGTTTATACAAATGATAAACAGGATGAGAAAGAAATTAGAGAAACAACTCCCTTCACAATAGCCACAAATAATATAAAATAACTTGGGGTAATTCTCACCAAACAAGTGAAGGTCCTATATGACAATAACTTCAAGTCTCTCAAGAAAAAATTGAAGACCTCATAAAATGGAGATATCTCCCATGTCCATGGATTGGCAGAATTAATATAGTAAAAGTGGCCATCTTACCAAAGGCATTCTACAGATTCAATGCCATCCCTATCAAAATCCCAACCCAATTCTTCAAAGACATGTAAAGAGCAATTTTCAAATTCATCTGGAAAAGAAAAAGAAAAAGTGAAAACAATTCTTAATAAAAGAATTACCATCAATGACCTCAAGCTATACTACATGATTTGGATATTTGAAGTGAGAAAATGAATGGACTGTAATTCAGGTTAAGTGAGATCTTTATTTCTTCAATTTTGATATTATTCAAAAATACTGATGAGAATACAAGGGCAAGTGTATTAAAATTATAGCAAGCACTCTACCAAACTCTTATTTGTTCTTTCCGTCCCCATAAGGCCCATTTGTCATCTTTGAAAAGTTGTATATATGAGTTGTGAGACAGGGATGTAAGTACAAATGATGGTATTTTAAATGTATAAATATATTAAGGACAAAAAACTGTGTCTTCTTTAGATAAACCTAACTAACTGCCAGTTTAATTGCATCATTTCTATGGTAAGACTTGTTTTTTAAAAAGCACTTCATTTAATACTTAACAGAAATTAGAACAAAGATAGAAATGTCAAATATGGTTTTGCAGATCAGTGATGTTCAAGTGCATCTACAAAATCACTGCAAAAGTTGAGTGGACATTTAGCTTAACTAGATGTTTTGAATTTGATTAATATTCAGGTGAATCAGGAATATTGGGGGAAGAATTTTTTTTAGGTAATAATTACAGCTCAGAATTTGACTTGAAAATGTGCTCTTGCTCCTTCCTTTTCTGTAGACTCCTCCAGACGTGCTAATTTATTTCTTGGTTGGGAAATACAGAAAAGGTTAGAAGCCACCTTAACTTATTTTCCCTAACCCTGTGATAATGTTATTGGTAATATGTCATTAAATTTTAGGTTTTATTTTTTCTTCTTCAAAGTCTTTTGAAATTAGCCTTTATTTCCATTATCTAAGAAGAAATGAAATCAATCCAAATGTTTGGAAGTTAGGGAAAATGAGTTTGAATGCCAGGTGTACACATAATAAAACATCCCATGCAAGGAATAATGTAATCTGATTCTAGTATGTAACCATGAGATGCACCTTCCTCAGTGGTGACGACACAAGGCACCACTGCAAACATCAAATAGAGAGTGTGTGAAAGGCAGAGTGAATTAGTGATTCTGAATAACTGTGTCTATGAGCTGCAGATGCACCTAAATATATTATCTAACTTGACTGTAATTATGATGCCTTGTACTGGCTCATAACCTCATTTTGCAAGCTGAAAAACTAACAAACCAAAATATTAAGGGATGAATCTGAAATCTTAGAATTTGAAGGACTGGAAAGATGGCTCATTGGTTAAGGGCACTTCTTGCTTTTGCAGAGGACCTAGATTCATTTCCAAGCATTCAGAATGGGCAGTTTACAACCTTCACTAATTCTATCTTCAGGGAATGTAACAAAACCCTATTCTGTCCTCTATGGGCATATACAAGCACACATACACAGGCACACATACACAGGCACACATACAAACACACACATGCACCACACACACACACACACACATGCACGCGCGCGCATGCACGCACACACACACACACACACACACACACACAAACACACACTAGAGGCAAGGGAGAAAGTGAGAAATAGGGAGAGAGAGTGAGAGACAGAGAGACAGAGAGATAGAGAGATTATACATATAACAGAACCGCTCAAAGAAAATATTAATGAAAGAATAAAAAGTAATTAAAATTGAAATGTTTCAATCTGCATTAGGCCTGCTGCTCTTTGGACAAGATTTCTATTTTGTTGTTCTTTTAGACATTTTCTCATGTGGCCCAAGATGGCCGTGAGTCACTCTTTAGCCAGCATTGTCCCTGAATCCCTGTGTTTTATGCATCTACCTCTTGAGTGCTGGCATCACAGCTGTGTGCCCCCAAGCTTATCTCGTTATTACTCAAGAAAACATTCACACTTAAGCTTAGTTATTGGTGCTGTGAAGACAGAGATACTTAATGTGGAAAGATGACATTGCGTGTAATGGAAGCAGATGGATAAATCCTTCCATTGATTCCTTATGTTAAGCATCTTGCAAAGTATATTGTTTCATATTTCTAATTCTTACAAATTAAAAAACTATTTTTTTATTTTGACACTACAGTGGCTTTTACAGCATAGTGGGATGCTAGAGAGGTGAGGTGATAGTGAGTAGGTGGGTGGAGGAGCACCCTCATAGAATCAAAAAAAGAGTGGGGAGAGGGGGGAGGGATGGGGCTATCAAAAAAGAGTGGAGGGGTACCTGGGAAGGGGGATATCACTTAAAATGTAAATTAATAAAATGATTAATAAAAAATATTTAGGTAATGTTTCTCTGGCCATACAACTCTCCTTCATGAAGTCATGGATGTTCATGTCATCTATGGTATCTATAATCTAGTTCACAACACTATCTTGGTATTCCTGGCTTGCCTCATTTATTTTCAGCATAAGTTATGAGGAATTATGATTGGCATGGCTTCCGTTTTCTTGCACCTAAACTCAACATGCTACCCTTCCATCAGCAGGCATTTTACCTTTTTTCAATCCAGACATTTTTCTCCAGTGTGTGGTGATTTTTAAAAACTTTTCTTTTGCTTTTGCTTTTCTGGGTTTATCACTCTGGCCCTAGGACACTGAGTGTCCATTCTCCTTGCCTCGCTGTCTTAAGTGATGGAAGCAGTACTAACTGCCTATCGGAAAGAACAGGGATGTGGTTATTAATAGAATATTTTGACAGAGAAAAGGATTTTTTCACTATAGATACTTTGAGTGTGAGAGGTGCTTAAAGAACTCCTCTTTTGGCAGATGAGTACAGAAAGAATGTTCTGAATGAGCTCTTCTTCATATAAATTATGGAAGGAAGGGCTCTGGGCTTCATTACTCTCCTTGATCACAAAACATTGTGGTCTTGACTATTGACAGAATATGACTATTACTATATTCATTAAATGATATCATACATGATATTAGATGCAGTCATTTGAATGTTAAATACAACTAAATTAATTTTTAATTAAAAATATGTACATATATAAAATGTTCATTTTAACTTTATGCAAAAGAAAAAGAAAAATTTAAAGCTATTGGATATGTAAGGATACATTACCAACTCTTTTAAAGAGTTAAATTTTATTTTGTGTACGATTATTTTGTCTTTGTTTATGTCTGTATGTATGTTATCCAATACATACAATGTCCATATTGGTGAAAAAAGGATTCAGAATCCCCTAGAACTGGAGTTATAAACTGCTGTGAGCTGCCATATGCATGCAGGAACCTAAGCCAAGTTGTCTATAAAAGTAGACAATGCTCTTAACCACTTAGTAATGTCTCTACACCAGGTAACAGACTTTAATATTACTTGGACTTACACAAAAAAAATGCAGTCTTCATGTATGCCACTGAAGAGTTTGAAGTTATTATTATTACATGCACAAAATATAAATAACATAAAAGGTTATTTGTATTTTTAGGAAAATAAAATATTGAAATATGTAAATTGTTATGGCTAGAGAGATGGCCCAATGATAGTACTTTCTCTGGGAAGTGTGAGAATTTGAGTTCAAATTTTACATGCATACTGAACACACACGCACACCATGTGCTATCAACTGTTCATGGAAGTGACAGAATTTAATAATTATAGTTTTATAAATTATCTCTTCATTGCCATGCTCATTTCTTGAGATTGTCCCAGGGTTGCAAGTTCCAGGAAAACATTAGAGCACTGAGCTACACATCTAGCTTTTTGCTTATTTATTTTTGAAAGGATCTAACATAGACAGACCTTGCACTTGTGATTCAGAGATGGGGTACCAAATTGTTGGAACCAAAGATTTATAGGATTGCATAATTAGGCATAGCTTCAATTTTATTATTAAATTAAATTAAAAAGCTCTTTTTAAGTAAAAATATTTGAATTATTAAAATTTTATTAAACTTTTTGTCTTGTAAAGAAAATGTCTTCATTTTATAATGCCTGATTTAAATGTGCCACTCCAATTAATGAGATAAAATTAGCCATAGATTACAGTTCTTTAAAAGTATTTAAAAATACAAATAAATAAGGGAAATGACATTAATTTGCTTTGTGTGGGATTGTCAATTAGACTTTTCTAAAACTCTTCTAGTTGACCCTCTAAACTGTATTTATCTTTTGTTTCTTCTACTTCCTCTTCAAAACTTGGAATATCCACAAAAATTTCAAAGAAGAAAAGAAGTCTTGTTTTTGTATAGGAAAATGGAATTAAATGTTTTAAGGACTGTGTGTATTACATATTTACACCAATGACTCCCTTAATATATAGCACTGTAAGCAGGAGCAGGCTTGGTCTCTCCTCAAATAGAAGCACTTGGAATCGTGAGAACTGATTATACTTCCAAGATGTCCCTTGGGAGAGTATTTCAAATGAGAAGGCACATGCATAAAATTAATTGCAGTTCCTGGAGTCTGCAAAATGATCTGCGGGTGAGGCAGATCACTTAATAATCGCCAGAATAATCTGTCTTCAGTGTGTAAGGTCACTGATGGAGAGCTTGAAGCTTTTCTTCATTGCAATCAGATCTGGGAAATGAACAAATTTTCCTCTGGCCATCTGGTAGTGGGTTGTACATCAAATCAGTCAATGACTTCGCTCGTAAAATCTAATTATTATTTCACCATCAGTAAAGAGCATTAAACAAATAGCTTCAAACTCTTATTCTGTAAAACAGATGATTAAGGCTCAGAGTCAAGGGAACATAGAACAGCGTTTGTGGGTGCTAAAGAAAGGAGACAGTGAGGACTGGAGAAGTGATGTCATTTTTAAGAGCTCTGTCTGTTCTTATACAGGAACAGGGTTTGATTCCCAGCACTCACATGGTGGCTCACAATCATTTGTAAATCCAGTTCTGGGGCATATGGCTGTCCTCTTATGGCCTCTGTCTTATTGGAGAATGGCGCTCAGGTCTTAACTGAGTACTAAGACATGCTCTTGTATCTAGTATTGTTCTGTCTCATTGCTATATAAAACCCCCACCAGATAGCTGAAGTACCTGATAAGATGACTTCACATGTACAGTGCCCTATATGACCATAAGAAATGCCAGGTCCCCTGAATTTGGGTTAAAGATGGCTGTAGGTGCTCAGAATTGAAACTGGGTTCTCTTAGTGAACAGCCAATGCTAAAAACCAGAAAGCCACCTTTCCTGCCCCTCTACATTTATGTCATTGTAATTCGTTTCTGTTAAATATCTCAACATAAATTTTACACAGAGATTCATATGCACACTTTTAAAATAATTGTTTATATTTATTTATGTGTATGCTTGTTTGTCAATTTATGTGTGAATCTAGAAAGGTAGAGCCTCTGAATTTTAGTTAAGTTTTAAGTTCCCTCACTGGGTGCTGGGAACTGAACGAGAGTCCTTCGGAAGGAAAACAAGCACTCTAAAATACTGAGCCACTATGCCTGCCCATCATATCTATGACACATTTCCATGTCTCACCTCCATAATTTAAAAATAGTATATGGAAATATGTCCACTCCACTTGGTTCATTCCTGGTTTTTTTTTTTGTCCTTCATGGTTCCTATTTTAAAATATTTGCATTTCCTGACTATCTATATAATACACAGTATAATCCTGATTCTGTTTCCCTGGCTCTGGGATAGAGTTCTGTGATAAAGGGCTTTCTCTGTGTTCCTTCCCCACTACCAAAACCAAAACCAAACAAAAACAAAACAAAACAAAAACAGAAACAAAATTTACTGCTGTGCTTGTCTCCTCCTTAAAATACACAAAGTACCCAGGATCACTTAGTAATCTAATGTGAAAAGTAACTAGGAAACCTTCTCCTTTTCCCCTAAGAAAATATTATTATGTAAAGTAAAATTGCATGTATAAATCCTCTTGGATAAACATGCATATATAGTGGAATCTCATTTTTTCACAAACTCTTATTATTTTTACGTCTCACCTTCACCATTGAAAATAGCACATCGAAATATTTCCACATCACTTGGTTCATTTCTGGTTGTTTTTAAATCTTCCATGGTTCCTATTTTCTATCAGGCCTTTAGCTCGACTGAAGAGAAATTCAATTTCTTTCATGTCTTTTACATTATAATGTAGTAAATGCTGCAATAAAAACTGACAAACTTACATCTTCAATCGTAGCTGCTTTTCCCCTGAAATTGGAACTAACTGGAAATACTTTTACTAAGAAAATGTACGTTTTATTTGTGAGGATTCTCACACTTGGTGCAAGGCTGGACCATGATAATTTGTGTTTTCACCAATAGATATTTGTTAGTTTGCATGTTCAGTTTTCAGTGCTTCCTCCTCCTTCTCCTCCTCCTCTTCCTTTTTTCCAGTGAGATGACTGGTGTGACTTTTCCCACCAGAAATACAATTTAATCAGTCATTCCTTGAACGCTGCTGAGACTAACAATCTTTTTCATAGCATTTAGACATTTAAATGGTAATCTGATATTGAAAATGTATCGTATAAATTCTCTTATTATTTTCACTTGCTTTTTTTAATCCTGCTTTAATCAGTTTATAAAAATTGTGTCTTATGGATATTAATTGTCTATTTTCATATATGGGTTTTAGGGTTAGAATCCTGATAACCAGGCTACTTATAAACATGGAATTATATTGATGGCTGTACAATCCATGACGGTTCACTGCTCAAGGACATCAGTGTTCATATCAAGTTTATCTGTTTTCCTAAAATTCTTCTAAATCCATTCTTTATCACCTCAGTATCACTAAGTTTTCTGTTTGAAAACAAAGTGTATAAATGGAAAATCCTTCTGAAGTTGAATCTCACTGTTAGCGAGATACCACTATAATCCATGTCTCTCCAGTTCCTGGTGATTATCTTATTCTGGATTTTAAATAAGTTATCCTTTCACAGTGTCTATACATCTGAATACACTTTAGCCACTGTAATGTAAAGAATCTGTCCTCCTTTTCCATTGTTCTTGTGTAAAACTTGCATGTGGTGCTCGGGACTGTTTACAAATATCAAAAATAACAAAATATTATCACAACTAGTTGCTTTTACTCGCACAATACTGAAGTGCTTTACTGTTACTAAATTAGTATTAACTATACTAATACCATTCTTCCTATATATAGGAAAAATGGTAATAAATTTTATGTCCAAGAGCATAATTTCTCTTCCCACCTTAAAAGTATCCCAGAACTGCCATTTCTTCTGAACTATTTTTGTATTAGTCATTTGTAAGAATTTTCTGCTTTTATTGATTTCCCCTTTAATTCTGAATAAATACTTTGCTACTCTATGAATTTTTCTAAGAAATAAGATCAGGGACTGTTTTCATCTGTGATGTGTGTGTCAAGATAGGCACACATAGTCAATGGCTTTTGCTCATTTTTAAGTCATCAAGATAATTTATTATAGTTAAATGCCTCTTACATAAACATGATGTCTTCTGAAACTAAAAGTAATATGCACTCGACCAGTTTTTAAAATCTATTTGGAACATTAAACACAATAGAAGAAGAAAAAAATCTCTTATAAAGTCCTCTATGAAAGGAAACTGTGACAGGTTCCTGATTAGATGGAAACTATTCCATTTCAAAGGGAAAAGATACAGTGTAACTGTGGCTTCATAGAATGCACTGGGTAGTCTTCCTTCTGTTTCTATTTTGTGGAATAGCTTGAAGAGTATTGCTATTAGGTCTTCTTTGAACGTCTTACAGTGTTCTGCAATAAACCCATCTGGTCCTGGGTATTTTTTTATTGGGAGATTTTTAATGACTGCTTCTATTTTTTAATGTTATTTTTTTAAGATCTATTTATTTTATATATGTGAGTGCACTGGCATGTCTAAAGACGTAGCACAAGAGGGCATCAGATCTTATTACATATGGTTGTAAGACATGTTGTGTTTGCTGGGAATTGAACTCAGGACTTCTGGAAGATCAGTCTGTGCTCTTAACTGCTGAGCCATCCCTACAGCCCCTGCTTCTATTTCTTTAGAGGTTATGGGACTGTTTAGATTATTTATCTGGTCTTGATTTAACTTAGGTATTTGGTATCTATCTAGAAAATTGCACATTTTATCAAGATTTTCCAGTTTTGTTGAGTATACACTTTTGTAGTAGGAGCTGATGATTTTTTGAATTTCTTCTGTTTCTGTTGTTATTTCTCCCTTTTCATTTCTGATTTCATTAATTTAGATACTTTTTATGTACCCTATGGGTAGTCTGGCCAATGGTTCATCTATCTTGTTGAACCAACTCCTGGTTTGGTTGGTTCTTTGTATAGCTCTTTTTATTTCTATTTGGTTTATTTCAGTCCCAGGTTTGATGCTTTCTTGCCATCTACTCCTCTTGGGGGTATTTGCTTTTTGTTGTTCTAGAGCATTCTGGGAGTTCAGGTGTTCTAGAGTTGTTCAGTTGCTAGTGTATGTTCTCTCCAGTTTCTTTTTGGAGGAACTCAGAACTGAGTTTTCCTCTTACTGCTGCTTATGTTTGTGTCCCTTAAGTTTGGGTTTGTTGTGCCTCCATTTTAATTAAATTTTGAAATGTCTTTATTCCAGATGAATTTGAGAATTGCTTTTTCTAACTCTGTGAAGAACTGAGTTGTGATTTTGATAGGGATTGCGTTGAATCTGTAAATTGCTTTTGGCAAGATGGCCATTTTAACTATATTAACCCTGCCAATCCATGAGCATGACAGATTTTTCCATTTTCTGAGGTTTTCTTCGATTTCCTTCTTCAGAGACCTGAAGTTCTTGTCGTATAGATCTTTCACTTGTTTGGTTAGAGTCACACCAAGATACTTTACCCAGGATAGCTAAAACTATTCTCAACAACAAAAGAAATTCTGGGGGAATCAGTATCCCTGACTTCAAGCAATACTACAGAGCAATAGTGTTAAAAACTGCATGGTATTGGCACAGTGAAAGACAAGTGGACCAATGGAATAGAATTGAAGATCCAGAAATGAACGCACACACCTATGGTCACTTGATCCTCAACAAAGGAGCCGAAAACATCCAGTGGAAAAAAGATAACCTTTTCAACAAATGGTGCTAGTTCAACTGGATCTCAGCATGCAGAAGAATGCGAATTGATCCATTCTTATCTCCATGTACTAAACTCCACTCCAAGTGGATCAAGGACCTCCGCGTAAAACCAGACACACTGAAACTAATAGAAAAGAAACTGGGGAAAACCCTTGAGGACATGGGCACAGGGGAAAAGTTCCTGAGCAGAACACCAATAGCTTATGCTATAAGATCAAGAATTGACAAATGGGACCTCATAAAATTGCAAAGTTTCTGTAAGGCAAAGGACACTGTTAAAAGAACAAAACAGCAAACAACAAATTGGGAAAGGATATTCACCAACCCTACATCTGATAGAGGGCTAATATCCAATATATACAAAGAACTCAAGAAGTTAGACCCCAGGGAACCAAATAAGCCTTTTAAAAAATGGGGTACAGATCTAAACAAAGAATTTTCACCTGAAGAAATTTGGATGGCCGAGAGGCACATTAAGAAGTGCTCAACATCATTAGTCATTAGGGAAATGCAAATCAAAACAACCCTGAGAGTTCACCTTACACCAGTCAGAATGGCTAAGGTCAGAACTCAGGAGACAGCAGGTGTTGGCGAGGATGTGGAGAAAGAGAACACTCCTCCACTGGTGGTGGGGCTGTAAGATGATATAACCACTTTGGAAATCAGTCTGGTGGTTCCTCAGAAAACTGGACATGACACTTCCGGAGGACCCTGCTATACCTCTTCTGGGTATATACCCAAAGGATTTCCCGGCATGCAATAAAGACACATGCTCCATTATGTTCATAGCAGCCTTATTTATAATAGCCAGAAGCTGGAAAGAACCCAGATGTCCCTCAAAGGAGGAATGGATACCGAAAATGTGGTATATTTACACAATGGAATACTACTCAGCAATTAGAAACAATGAATTCACGAAATTTGTAGGCAAATGGTTTGATCTGGAAAATATCATCCTAAGTGAGGTAACCCAATCACAAAAGAATACACATGGAATGCAATCTCTGATAAGTGGATATTAATTAACCCAGAAGCTCTGAATTCCCAAGGCACAAATAGCATAACAAATGACTCCCATGAAGAAGTATGGAGAGGGTCCTGATCCTGGAAATGATTGATCTAGCGTTGGAGGGGAGTATAAGGACAGAGAAATAGGAGAGAGGTGATTGGAGAATGGGTGGAGAGAAGAAGGTTTATGGGACATATGGGGAGGGGGGAATCTGGGAAAGGTGAAATCATTTGGAATGTAAACAAAGAATACAGAAAATAAAAATATTTAAAAAAATAATTAAAATATCTTTAATTTCTTTCTTTATTTCTTCCTTGACCAAGTTATCATTGAATAGTGCATTGTTCAGATTCCATGTGTATATGGGCTTTCTGTTGTTTTTGTTGCTATTGAAGACCAGCCTTATTCCATGGTGATCTGATAGGATGCATGAGATAAATTCAATATTTTTGTATCTGTTGAGGCCTGCTTTGTGACCAGTTAAATGGTAAATTTTGGAGACGGTAACATGAGGTGCTGAAAAGAAGGTATATTCTTTTTTTTTTTTTTAAGGATGAAATGTTCTTTAGATATCTCTTAAATCCATTTGGTCCATAACTTCTGTTATTTTCAATGTGTCTCTGTTTAGTTTGTGTTTCCATGATCTGTCCATTGCTGAGATTGGGGTGTTGAATTCTCCCACTGTTATTGTGTGAGCTGCAATGAGTGCTCTGAAATTAATAAATTTCTTTTATGACTGTGGGTGCACTTGCATGTGGAGCAAGGATTCAGAATTGAGAGTTTTGGGTAGATTTTTCCTTTCTTGCATATGAAGCATCCTTCCTTATCCTTTTTGATAACTTTTGGTTGAAAGTTGATTTTATTTGATATTAGGATGGCCACTCCAGCTTGTCTCCTGGGATCATTTGCTTGAAAAATTGTTTTCCAACCTTTTACTCTAAGGCGGTGTCTGTCTCTGTGTCTGAGGTGCATTTCCTGTATGCAGCACAATGCTGGGTCCTGTTTATGTATCTAGTCTGTTAGTCTATGTCTTTTTATTAGGGAATTGTGTCCATTGATGTTAAGAGATATTAAGGAAAAGTGATTGTTGCTTCCTGTTATTTATATTGTTAGAAGTGGAATTATGTCTGTATGGCTATCTTCTTTAGGATTTGTTGTTTCTTGCTTTTTCTAGGGTGTAGTTTCCCTCCATGTATTGGTATTTTCTATTATCCCTTATAGCGCTGAATTTGTTGGACGATATTGTGTAAATTTGTTTTTCTCATGGAATATCTTGGTTTATCTATAGTAACTGGGAGTTTTGTTGGTATAGTGGTGTGGGCTGGCATTTGTGTTCTGTTACAGAATGTATAGCATCTGCCCAGGATCTTCTAGCTTTCATAGTCTGTTGTAATTCATAGTCTCTGGTGTAATTCTGATAGGTCTGACTTTATATGTTACTTGACATGTTTCCCTTACTGCTTTTAATATTCTTTCTTTGTTTTGTACATTGGGTGTTTTGACTATTATATTACTGGAGGAATTTCTTTTCTGGTCCAATCTTTTTGGAATTTTTCAGGCCTCCTGTATGTTTATGGGCATCTCATTCTTTAGGTTAGGGATGTTTTCTTCTATAATTTTGATGAAGATATTTACTGGCCATTTAAGTTGGGGATCACCATTCTCTTATATACCTATTATCTTTAGGTTTGGTCTTCTCATTGTGTCCTGGATTTCCTAGATGTTTGGGGTTAACAGCTTTTTGAGTTTTCTTTGACTGTTGTGTCAGTGTTTTCTATGATATCTTCTGCATTCAAAATTCTCTCTTCAATCTCTTCTATTCTGCTTGTGATGCTTGCATCTTTGATTCCTGATCTCTTTCCTAGGTTTTCTATCTCCTGGCTTGTCTCCCTTTGTGATTTCTTTATTGTTTCTTCTTCTATTTTTATATCCTGGATGGTTTTGTTCAATTCCTTCACCTATTAGGTTGTGTTTTCCTGTAATTCCTTAAAGGATTTTTGTGTTTTCTCTGTAAAGGCTTCTATCTGTTTACCTGTGGTTTACTATATTTCTTTAAGGAATTATTTATGTCCTTTATCATCATCAGGACATAGAAATGAGATGTGATTTCAAATCAGAGTCTTGCTTTTCTGATGTGTTTAAGTACACAGGACTCACTGTGGTGTGAAAACTGGTTTCTCATGATTCCAAGTAGCCTTGGTTTCTGTTGCTTATGTTCTTGCCCTTGTCTCTTGCTATGTGGTTATCTCTGATGTTAGCTGGTCTTGCTGTCTCTGCCTATGGCTGGTCTCTCCTGCAAGCCTTTGTATCAGTACTCCTGGGAGACCAATTCTCTTTAGAGGAATTTGAGTATGGAGAGCTATGTCACAGCGTCAGCTCCAGGATACCGAAAGAAACTGGAAGAATCCTGTCCGAGGTTGTTCCTTGGTTCCTATGGCCTGATGGCTCTGGGTTGGTCCATCTTGTGTCAGGAATTTGACTAGAAGTGGTAGTCTTACCTGTGCTCACAGCTGTCAAGGTACTCCTGGGTGACCAGCTCTCTCCTAGTGATATTTAGGTATGGAGCACTGTGGCACAGGATCAGCTTTGGGCTCCTGGCACAGACAGAAACTGGAAGCTACTAATTTCAAATATCATAGTTGATAGCAATGTATCATCTCTCTTTTCTTTATTGCTACATTTTTTCCCACTGTTCTCACCAGATCTTTCATTGTTGACTTAGCAAATGGACCTAAGCATCACTTTGTGCTCTTCCTGTCATCACTAGAAATACTTTCAATGCTCTTTAAATTATATTTGCATGTATTTAATAGTCTTCTATTCTTATTTTTAATATAGTTTTGTTGTACATGGCCACTATAATTATTAAATGCTCTTGGTGCACTGTGAGTATTTTTGCAAAGATATTATTTGGTATCTGGGAGCAGATAACTGAATGAAAATGAGGTGATTAAGGACAGGGTCTAACAAAGGTGATGCTTACAGAGGCGGGAGGGAGACACAGAGACAAAATATGCCAAAGACAGTGTTTATGCAGTGTGAAGCACTCATACATCCTGGATTCAAACAAGAGGTCATGGTAATTGGATGTCCCAGGAAACTACACCTTCAGGGTTAACACACTTGATAGGAGTTATGGCCTTTGGTCAGGTCATGTAACCATTATCAAATCACAGACAACAAGGGGCAAGCCGAGGAATAAATACTTTCAATATCTGTCCACAGGTCAAGTCTGCAGGCATTTTGTATTGGTCAAAGCAAATGGAAATCAGAAAGCAAGGGTGTCTACTACTGAGACACCCCTGGGAAGCAGGGGTGACAGTGTGATTTTGTGTAGTAGAACAGAGGTTCTGTGACTGACAAACAGCATGATTCCTGCTCTCTGGGGTTCATACAAAATAAAGAGATATATGTGTATTGTAAAATATTCTCTTTAATATACATATGTATTCAATTTGCTCTTATAGCTATAACTATTTAAAAGTGAAAGTATTATGTGTTATGAGCCAACTATGGTACTACATGTCTGAATCCAGCACTAAAGAGATGGAGGCAGGGAGAGCAAGAGTTCATATTCACTCTCAGCAACATGGTGATTTCAAGGCCAGTTTAGATAAGATTATGCTCTGTACATACATATTTAGCACATATATGTTTGTTTTGTATTTTATATTAAAGCTTTATAAGCTACTAGTTTATTCTGTAATAACTTTTAAATCTATTATGACGGCTTCCATTTACGTCAGTGTTCAGTATTACCTTAATGCATTTTCATTATTTAAGGAAACATTGGTTATTTTTTATTTACATTTTACTGAACTAGGCAATATGGCACCTTCACCATCACAAAAACAAAACAAAGCAAAACAAAAACAAAAACAAAAACAAAAAAAAAAAAACACCCTCATACTATTTACTGCATTCACTGTTACTTTCTGTTGTGATTTGCAGAGGTAGAGTTCCTCAGAGCATCTTGAAAACTGTTAAAGATATTTTATAATTTAAAGATTTAACCATTTGCCACATCCTAGTTGTCTGTGTCTTCATGTCACTACAAGGACCCACACCTGTCTCATATCTATGATTACACTCAATGCTTCTTTGAAACATTCTATTTTAATTCTTAAATGTGTTTGAAAGGGAGATAGAACATTTTGTTTGTTTATTTCAAGACAGAGTCTCACTATATAGCTCTGGCTGTCCTGGCACTATGAAGAGCAGGGTGGCCTCAAACGACCTGCCTTTGCCTCCCAAGTGTATTTTAAAGGTGTGTGCCATTAAACCCAGTTGAGATGAGACTTTTCTATGGATATTGTATCAACTGTATGTAATTCACTCAATGTTTCATATATGGCTGAATTTACATGTACTATATTTTAGGATAAGTTTTACTAAACAAGTATGCTAGATTTCCTTATGAAGTAGTAATTAACCTTTATGGATGAGTGAATAGGATGGTGCCTCCTCAATATTATCTGTTTTCATTGATTGATCTTTATTTGTCATAAAATTTATTTTAGCATGATTACTGACTTTGTAAATGCAGGATTTTAAGTAGCTTGCTTTTAATCATACTTTTAAATTCTTTATTTATTTTCAACAAAAATTCTCTGAGCTTCTGTTAACCATTCTGCAAAGTGTGTGCATGTTTGTGTATCTGTGTGTCTGTGTGTATATGCATGAGGTATGTTTATGCAGTGTGTAGTGTGTAGTGTGTGTGTGTGTGTGTGTGTGTGTGTGTGTGTGTGTGTGTTCAGAGGCTAGAAGACAATCTTAGATAGTATTTCTCAGATTCCATTAACTTTGGATGTATTGGTACAAGTAGGCTCTGCTGTCTGGCGAGTGACTCTCAGGAATCCACTTGTCTCCATCCTCCCAACACACAACAATTATAACTGGGTTCTGGGGCTCAAATGTCAATCGCCTTGATTGCATCTCAAACATTTTACTCAATAAGCTGTCCCCTAAGTCCTCCATGAGACTTAATTCTTGGTCAAACTTATACAATCACCTTACCAATTCAGAAATAAAATGGTTCAGTGATGTTGCCAAGTACCACTCTGACAGTCTCCCATAAGATGCATACTTTAGGTAAGACAAAGCATGCACCTTGATTTTGTTCTTATAGTCACCATTTTCAGATGCCCTAGGACAAAATCAAACATCACCACATTATCACATATGACACTCGTCTTGATAGTACCTTTGAAATTCTGATTTCTGTGTACATTTGTTAATCATTCCATCTTTGGTTGGTAAATAATACTGTTCTGTGAAAAGCACCATAGTTTATTTAGATATTCTGTCAGGAATGATATTCAGACTGTCTTTAGTGTATATGCATGTGTGTTCATATGTTTGTGTGTATGTGTGTGCTTGTGTATGTGTGTTTGTATTCATGTGTTGATAAATATAACTACAGTAAACATTGAATATGAGTTTCTGTTAATGCAAAATTACATTTATTTTAGGTAATAATCTAAGAGTGAAATCACAAATTCATTTTGGTGAATATTTTTCATTAAAGAAAACTACTATTATTTCCAGAACAATTTGGACATTTTTATTCCTTCCCAATAGTAATTATTAGATCCCATTATCAGTATATTCTTGTCAATGGTGGTGATTATTTTCCTAGAAGGCAAACATAGATAACTTTGTGCTTTCATTTGTATTACTGCACAGGCTACAGAGACTGGGTACCTTCTAATGGGCTTCCTAGCCAACTCCATATTGTCTTACATGAATGACATGAGATTTCTCTGCAAATGTTCTGCCCACTCTTTCTTGTGGGTTACTTGGATTCTGCAGTCATTTTGCACAATTAGGATGAATATATCAGCCTTTTTCCAATAATAATTGTTATGTAATATATGTTCAATAAACAACTATTTGCTTACAGGTCTCTGTTCTATGACATTCACACCCATGTTATTTCCTTTAGGATTAGTTTATTCTTCCCCCTCCTTCTTTTCCTTTTCTTCCTCCTCTTTCTTCTCCTTTTCTTACTCTTCCTCCTCCTTTTCCTTTTTCTCCTTCTACTCTCCTTCCTCTTCTCCTTCCTCCTCCTTCTTCCACTTCATCCTCATTCTTCTCCTGCTCCTCCTCCTGATCTTCATCCTCCTGCTCTTCCTCTTTCTCTTCTTCCTCATCCTCCTCAACATCCTCCTCCTCCTTCTTTTCTTGCTCTACTTCTCTTGATATTATTAGACCTGTCTTGAAAAATTAAAAAGTTATCCAAATATACCTAGGCTGGTATCACTAAAACTGCAATTTTTAAAAAATAGATTAAGAAGTAAACTACATTGATAACGACTAACTTAGTAATAACTAGACTTGAAGGTTATTAACATGGGTCAGATGAAATGAAGGAAGGTGTGAATGCAAAGATTTTACTGATACAATTTATATCATTGTCTGTGATGTATTTAACTTGCTCTCATAAACTTTTTCAATGTGATGAACTATTCAAATAAGATAATACTGCTCTGTAGAAAACAAGAATTCTAACTTTCTGACTAAAAAAATAACTGTATTTATATCAATTGGGACTTCCTTGATTAAAAGAAATAAAAACTAATAAAATGTATAGAGAGATGGAGGCTGTAAGTACATGATTTACCTAAAATTACATCGGGGGGATGATTTCCAAGGCATCACTAGACACAGTGCTGAAATATGATCTTTCTTACAATGTCCACCATGCTGGACCTTCTCCATCCCATGGTCTCATTGTCTTGCTAGTATAGGTCTTTCCTCTCAGTCAAGTCCATGATGTCATTGTCTTGAAAATTTCTGAACAGAACACCAATAGCGTATGCTCTAAGAGCAAGAATTGACAAATGGGACCTCATAAGGTTACAGAGTTTCTGTAAGGCAAAGGACACCATCAAGAGGACAAATCGGCAACCAACAAATTGGGAAAAGATCTTCACCAATCCTACATCAGATAGAGGGCTAATATCCAATATATATAAAGAACTCAAGAAGTTAGACTCCAGAAAACCGAACAACCCTATTAAAAAATGGGGTACAGAGTTAAACAAAGAATTCTCACCTGAAGAACTTCGGATGGCAGAGAAGCATCTTAAAAAATGCTCAACTTCATTAGTCATTAGGGAAATGCAAATCAAAACAACACTAAGATTTCATCTTACACCAGTCAGAATGGCTAAGATTAAAAATTCAGGAGACAGCAGGTGTTGGAGAGGGTGTGGAGAAAGAGGAACACTCCTCCACTGCTGGTGGGGTTGCAAATTGGTACAACCACTCTGGAAATCAGTCTGGCGGTTCCTCCGAAAACTGGGCACCTCACTTCCAGAAGATCCTGCTATACCACTCCTGGGCATATATCCAGAGGATTCCCCACCATGTAATAAGGATACATGCTCTACTATGTTCATAGCAGCCCTATATATAATTGCCAGATGCTGGAAAGAACCCAGGTATCCCTCAACAGAAGAGTGGATGCAAAAAATGTGGTATATCTACACAATGGAGTACTATTCAGCCATTAGAAACAATGAATTCATGAAATTCTTAGGCAAATGGATGGAGCTAGAGAACATCATACTAAGTGAGGTAACCCAGACTCAAAAGGTGAATCATGGTATGCACTCACTAATAAGTGGTTATTAACCTAGAAAACTGGAATACCCAAAACATAATCCACACATCAAATGAGATACAAGAAGAAAGGAGGAGTGGCCCCTGGTTCTGGAAAGACTCAGTGAAACAGTATTCGGCAAAACCAGAAAGGGGAAGTGGGAAGGGGTGGGAGGGAGGACAGGGGAAGAGAAGGGACTATCGGGGAGTGGGGGGGCTAGAAAAGGAGAAATCATTTGAAATGTAAATAAATTATATCGAATAAAAATAAAAAAAAAAGAGCTGTCATTTCCTGTGAAGACTGGACTCATTTTAAAGGCACCTAGACCTTCTTAGGAGTTTTTTCTGGCTGGTGCTATAGGATCCAAACAGTGAATCTACTTGAGCAAATCTTATGGAAAACTGATAGCCCTTCATGTTTGCTGTAAACATGTGTTCTTCTACCAGAAACACACCAAATATGGTTTCTCTGAAAATATAAAAATAAAACAAAAATTGCTTTAGGCTTTACTTAAGTTTATTTTGTATTTGTAGCAACAAAGGTGGAACCTAGGACTTTTTCCATACTGTGCAAACCCTCTTCAACTAAGCTATATATCTAACCCTATGTTATCTTTCTTAAAGTAAATTTTACCTTCCAAATTAAAGCATTCCAGTTTGTTCAAAAAGTATCTGTGTTCTAGACAGACTGAACAATTTTCTCAATTTGCCATACTTATTTAGTGTGAAGATGGAAATGTTAGGTTTTGACTGAATTCAAAGCTCTGACTCTTTGATTTACCTCAAGCTTATCAGCCTAGGCACTGTTGAATATTTAAGATGGATAGATACTTGTCATCTGTTTTTCATGATAAGATGCTTAGCTGCCCCTCCAGCCTCTGCAAGTTAGAAATAAATAAGAAGCACAGGCCTCTACAGTTATGACTACCCAGCAAGTGTTCTTTGTAATAGTGACCCTTAATAGGAGCTTCCACAAGTTGATACAGAGGTATATCAACTTGTATCAATCTGGTATCAACTCTTCAAAATTCTTCATTGTAAAGACTGCTTTATTGCTCAAGAATTAGAAAAGCATACCTATGCCCTATTCCCTTGTGTCCACTATCATTGATGTGTATCATGGATATGACAGGCATCTCTAAAATCCTACAATAGGGAAATATATTCAAATTCTTGCTCAATTACCTGTTACTGTTTAATCTTTCATCCACTGATCAAGAACTCTTAAAATACATAGATATATTTTCCTGCATTTTCTATAAAGTCCTCTGTCTTTCAGAAACTGTTATGCCATACAAGAAATTCTTCCAACAAGTATTTGCCAAGCTGTTTTTACTTTATAAATACATCACTTCTACCCCTCAAGTGATATCTAGAAGATTCCTCATCATTCCTAAAATAGTCACATAAAAGTCATTGTTCAATATCTCCTCCTTACTCCTGTAAAATATTTTTCAATATTCAATTTGCCCTAGATTTTTCAGTATTTAATTATATTGCCAATACTTTGTTTTCCTTTTGTGTAACATATATTAGTTGAATGTACTGTGTTGTTCTGAAGGAGAGCATCACAGAGTTAATACACTACTAAATAAAAAATTTTAGACATATATTAATAGCAAGAATATGATAAGCACTTCGATAAGACTGTGTCTTCCAGAATGTCTGAGGCTACACAAACACAACCTGAAAAAGGACAACAACAATAGATGTACTAAAGTGAATGGGGAAAAGTCCACATGGCTGCAACCCTACAAAGGACTACAAGCATTAAAGAACGCTAAGAGCAGGAGCACTAGTCTACTTGAGGGAAGACCACATAAAATGGTCAGCACTGAAAACATGGATACATGTACCATTATATTCAGGTTATAGTTAGGAAGTTATATTTATGTAAGTATATCCCTATAATAATAATTAATGAAAAAGGCAATGAATTTGAAAGCCAGGAGGAGTATATCAGACATTTGAAAGGAAGAAAAGAGAGTAAAGATTTAACTGTATCATTTTTAAAAGTAAAGGATGCTGAAAAAGAGAATGCAGGTCTTTCCTTCAACTTCAATAACACATAGCCTATGAAGTTTGGTGACAGGTTCTAAACATGAAACAGTAAATCTAAAAGAAGTAAGACCATAGTTTATGCACTTGGGTAAGTTCAGTTAGACAATGAAGATGAGACCCTAATCTTCATGATGTTTTGTATAAGTAGAAGACTATCTGACTCATGTTCATTTTAAAAACAGTATTCTTGAGCAAATGAATCTTTACATTCTTTACAGTGTGAGGAATAATGAGATAATACCCCACACTATGTCATTATATTCCTATACTATAAGACTTACAGTATTTCATTTTGCATGTGGATAATCTCAACCTAGAATAACTTTATCTCAGGGGGTTGCTTGAGTGTTCTCTGACTCAGAAGTAATTTATGACACTGTGTGATATACACTGTTAAAATTTTCAACATATACTCCCACTTACTAACTTAAAAACTAAGTCTTTTTCACTTTGAAATGTAGATTATACTTCCTGCACAAGGTATATATTTTTCTTCTATTAAGCAACTTATAGTGACAGATGCTTGGAAATAATGTTGAAATTGTGAGCTATGGGGGACAACTTACAATCATTTTTGATAGTCAATAAGTAATTCATCAAGAGAATACAAACACCGTTACAGATAAAAGACTTCATTTCTATATTAACTTGAATCCTCATACTTTCGTCCCAGTTCTAACCTCCTTCTCTTTCTGTAACTATAAAAATAATAGGTTATTTAAAGGTCAACAATCTGCAGATGAGTTTGTTGCAATTAATATACTGTTATTTCTGTATTTATATTTACAATTGTTGCCTTGAATGTGAATACCTGACCTTTAGCCAGGAGTTACAATGTGCCAATGGTAACTAATTTCTCTTATGTATTTAGCCATGGAATATTTCAGAGAAGTACTACATGGAAGATTTGATTGTTATCCAAGATTTCTCGTCAAAGTTATGAATGTAGAATGATTAATTGCTTACCCCTAAATTGTGAACTTTTAAATTTATGAATTATTCCCTTTTGTTTTTTAGGCTGCAGTTTTTTTTAAACTTTTTTAACTTATTCACTTTACATCCTTCTCACTGTCCCCCTCCTGGTCATCTCCTCCAACAATTCTTCACCCACCCCTCCTCTTCTACGCTGAGTGGGTAGGGGTTCTCTGGGTATCCCTTCACTCTGTCACTGTGAAGCTGGGGGCAACCTCATCCACTGAGGACAGACAGGGCAGCCCAGCTAGAGTAACATCTCCCATGTACAGGCGATACCTAAGCTGCATTCTTAACTACTATCATTTATTGCTTTCATAGCAATTCAAGGTCAAAAACATAAATATCATATACACTCATATATGCAAATAAAGCATATGTCATGGGAAATGGGAGGAGCAACATCCTGATATATATTTTAGAAACTGAAACCAACAAATTGTTGGAGAAGTTCTCAAAAGGAAAAATTGCATGGAGTCAGTTTTATTTTCCTTGGGAAACATAGTATGTGCCTGGCTTCATTAAATACAAATGTGAGGGACTAGAGTTATGGCTAGATATGAAATATATATATATATATATATATATATATATATATATATATATATGTGTGTGTGTGTGTGTGTGTGTGTGTGTGTGTGTGTGTGTGTAAGTGCTGCATGTGGGAGTATGTAAATAGGCTAGAGGAGAGCATTAACACTTTCAGGTAGTTGCAGTGTGTCTATCATGAGTAGTGGAAACTGAATTCAGGTCATCTGGTAAACCAACAGCACTCTTAAATGAAGAGCCATAACTCTAGTCACTGACCCATGTTAGGCTGAATGGATAGTCAAGGAACTATCTAAGTTCTAAAGAACTTAGAAACCGAAACTTTACCATTTGACCTTTAATTTGCAACCTCAGTTTTCCGCATTATAAAATGAAAGTACTAACAAGTGCATCACCAACAGAAAATATTTTTCTAGTTTTACATTTGACACATATTTACTTATGGCACATCTGCTCCATTCCAGGTGTCAGTATGGGCAGCAGAAAAATATTTCTTCTACCACACTGTTGTTATTGAATTGCAGGAGGAAGACATGTAAGAAAATAAATAAGCAAATTCATGATACTAATCACTGTTGTTTGAAATAGAGGAGAGAAGTGGAGCATAAACATGAGGCAGAAGTAGATGGGCTAGATACAGTATAAGGGAAACTTTTGTAAAAAGTTGGCTTTGAAATGAGACCTAAATGATTCGGTAAAAGAAGCTATGGTGTTTTCCAACCATGAGGTGTTATACAAAAATAAGATTTTCTGAAATCAAGTCTGTTCAAATTGTCACAAGTGTGGGTATCAGACAAGGAAAGCTGGCTTGTAATAATGGGATAGTTAAATAGAAATCAACTACACCATAAGCAATGCCTATTATAATCTCTAATTCTAATTCTCACAGGTGCATAGGGTTTTGGATGGGGCCTGGTTAGATTTGCATGTGTTTGAATTTTTTCTGCTGGTGATCTGATAGGATTCCATTGGACCATATTTTGCAATAAAAATAATTTTAAGTTGGTATCAGATGAAAGTGAAATATCATTTAAGTGACTATATAATGAGTATGAAATTGACAAATATATGTCCCCCATGTGCAGTCACAGAAACTTCCCATTAATATATATATATATATATATATATATATATATATATATATATGTATGTATATATTTCCAAAATAAGAACAGTTTTAAATAATCATATCTTCAAATTATAAGCACATAGGTGGTGTATGACATTTTCCACATTTTTCACTGCAGCAAAACTACAAAAGAAGTTTCAGTAAGGACATCCTACTTAGCTACAAAATTAGTGGTATTTAAAGCTAAGCCTACAACTGTAAGCCAGTACTGATATTGTGTTCTCAGCAGTCCAGATAGCCTCCAGCAGTTTGAAAGCAGAGAGAAAAGATAGCATATATCCATATTGTGTGACATTATAACAAGAAAATTGCACAAAGATGAATTTTAAAGAATTTTCAGAATTCAGTTAAAGATTGTCTGAACAGCTTCTAAATACATCTTAGAGTAACTGGTGAAAAACATACAGTTTAGCTGCTTGAAAAGTGAGGCTTCCACAGGAAATGCTGAAAGCACATGTGTCTCCATGTTAGTCATTTCATGGAAGTATCAGAAGAACTATATGTTTCTCTCTGTGTCTCTATATAGCACATTCTGTCATATACAAATGTGCGTATGTACAAATGTACATGAAGACAGATGTCAGCTACGTTGTTTTAACTTCCTTCCACTTTACATTTTATTAGATATTTTCTTTATTTACATTTCAAATATTATCCCTTTTCCTTGTTTCCCCTCTGAAAACCCCCATCCCATCCACCCACCCACTCCCCCACCCCCCTCCCCTCCCCTGCTCACCAACCTTTGCACTCCCGCTTTCGTATCCTGGCATTCCCCTACACCGGGGCATCAAGCCTTCACGGGACCAAGGGCCTCTCCTCTATTGATGCCTGGCAAGACCATTCTCTGCTACATAAGCAGCTGGAACCATGGGTCCCTCCATGGGTATTTCTTGATTGGTGCTTTAGTCTCTGGGAGCTCTGGAGGTACTGGTTGGATCATATTGTAGTTCCTCCTATGGGCTGAAAACCCTTTCAACTCCCTTGGTCCCTTTTCTAGCTCCTACTTCGGGGACCTGTGCTCAGTCAACTGGTTTTCTGTGAGCCTCCACTTCTATATTTGTCAGGCACTAGGAGAGCCTCTCAGGAGACAGCTATATTAGGCTCCTGTCAACAAACACTTGTTGGCATCCATGACTGTGTCTGGGTTTAGTGAGTATATATGGGATGGATCCCCAGGTGGGACAGTCTCTAAATGGACTTTCTTTCAGTCTCTGTTGCACACTTTGTCTCTGTATCTCCTCCCATTGGTATTTTGACCCTCCCCTTCTATGAAGGACTAAAATATCCACATTTTAGTCTTCCTTCTTGAGTTTCATGTGGTCTTTGAATTTTTCTAGTTCCATCTATTTGCCTAATATTTCATGAATATTGATGCAAAAACATTAAATAAAATCCTCACAAACCAAATCCAAGAACACATCAAAATGATCATCTAACATACTAAAGTAGGCTTTATTCTCAGGGATGCATGGATGATTCAATATATGAAAATCCATCAACATAATCCACTATATATACAAACTCAAAGAAAAAACACATGATCATTTCATTAGATGCTGAGAAATCATTTGACAAAATCCAACACCCCTCCATGATAAAAGACTTGGAAAAGTAAGGAATTCGAGGCCTATACCTAAACATAGTAAATGCAATATACAACAAACCAGTAGCCAACATCAAACCAAATAGAAAGAAACTTGAAGCATTCCCACTAATATCAGAAACTAGACAAGGCTGCCCTCTCCCTACATGTTCAATATAGGACTTGAAGTCCTATCCAGAGCAATTAGACAACAAAAGGAACTTAAATTGATACAAATTGGAAAGGAAGTAGTTGAAATATCACTATTATCAGATGATACAAAAGTATACTTAAGTGACCCCAAAAATTCCAACAGAGAACTCCTTAACCTGATCCACTTTCCATTTTAAGGCCAAAACTCTAACTGGCCACAAGTTCACCAAGTATACCATGCTGGCTTTGGGAAGAGTCCCAGAGATTGCCCCTAGTAGTATGGTAACTAGCAGAAGCAGAGCTGCCTTGTTCAGATACAAATATTTCTGGGATGCTGCAGAAGTCCTCTTGTTTACACAGCAAACACCTTACTGACTGTTCCATCTCTCCATCCCTAAAATTACTATTCTGGAGTCAACAAGCTCCAATTTACAGAAGAAATCTGATACACGCTTGCCTCTATAAGTGAACTCTATTAGAAATCTGGCACCCTGACTCATCCACATTCTGTCTGCAGATAAGACTGTGCTCTGACAGCAAAGGCACAGGGTGAGAGGTGAGGCAGAAACTGTGAGAGCATACACTGCCTGCAGTTTCTGCTTTCAGCCCATCTGCAGACAAATGCTCAGTGAGCCCTACAGTCAACTCCTACATGATGTCCAGGAGGTATTAAACTTGACAGATTAGCAAAGGACATTTTACAAGAATCACTGCAGCTTCCAAGTGAAACATACAGATTGAGTTAAAGAAATAAATGAGACCCAGAAGGCTGTGCCCAGAAGAGAATATGGACCTGCCAACCACATCTAGGTCAGCCATGCCTTTGCTCCAGGAAAATGTTCAGAGATTGGCTGTCAACCTCTAACACAGGCAGCCCCTAACTCAGCTCAGAGTCACATGGGGGAGAGCAGAGTTTTGTTCCTATTTAAAGATTCAAAAACTGGAGCTTATGGCATCTGAGACCAAACAACTAGAAAATGTCAGAATCTTTGTAAATATCTATGTCTGCCAGACTTCAAAGACCATGCCTCTTAATAGTATTTGTATTAAATAATGATGTCCCCAGTGAGAAAGTCTTCACAAATTATTTGGAAAGGTAATAAAGTATGTTAACAAACTAATATGTAAGCTTCTCCTAAGTAAAAGAGAATGCATACCAGTAAATTGATTACCTATTTAAGTCTGTTCAGGATGAAAAAGTAAAGAAAAGCATTTCTATTCTTTCCAATCATGTATATTGAAATTTTGGAAGAGAATTCCATTTTACTTTTTTCAAAAGACATTCAGAAGTTTTGGGCAGATATATAAAACCATTTTATCTTATCATGATGAAAAGGCAACAATAATAAAATTATAATAAATTAAATTACATTTTTGAGAGTTAGAAGAATAAAGTTAATGTATTCATTTTTACAGAACACATGCGTTTGTGTATCAGATAAAAGATAGGCAGTGGAAGCACACAAGGATTAAAAATAGACATGAAACGAGGCATGATGGCTAATGTCCATAATCCTAGACCTCAGGGGCAGAGAAAGGAAAACTGCCCTTGAGTTTAAAAACTTAAGCTCTTTAATAAAATCTAAGGTGGACTGGGCTACATAGTAAGACCCTGTCACAAAGATTAAAAAAATAAACTAAAAACAAGCAACTGTCTTTTAATAATTTAGATTCATTTATATAATTATCACATATGTAAATTAAGTACTGATTTTGAAATAATACAGTACAATAGAAAGAAATTGCAAAAGATAAGGGCCAGAGGGAATGCTTCGATGAGGTAGGGCTGTTGAAAACTGGTCATGATAGGTCTTGCTGAGCAGGTGCTGCAGAAGCAAAAGCTTCAAAGATGTACAGATGGGCATGGGAAAACATTAACTGAGCATGGCAGAAGGGGAAGACGTGAAATAGGTCCTGAGTCAAGAGCATGATTGTGCTAGAGAATAATCAAGGAAGACTCAGATTGACCTAAACCTACTGAAGGGCCAATCAGGTGGTGCTGAGTTCATAGAATCTACACCTATAATGGATTGATTGTCTTGTAGAGTTATCAATTTTGATATCAATGTGGGATGTACTCTAGAGACTTTGAAAGTGTTCTAAGTCTATTGAGTCTAGAGCAATAGAAAGAAAGCCTTTATTCCACACTGAGTCAATTAGGGGATTTTAAAACCAGGTGAAATATATAATGCACAAATTGTCATAAGCTAAAATATTATAATTCTCTCTAAGAACTTTGATCCATTAAAATGAGAACATATAAACAGTAAGATAAAGAAGACTCCATAGAGGCTATAGAAAGGGAAAGTGAGGAGAGTAGTTAATTAAAAACTGATTCTTCTGAGGTTCAGGAGTTAGCTCAGTCTAGACTGCTTGCCTAACAAATGTAAGCTTTTGGGTTCAATCCCTATGCCGGTGAGAGGGATTAAAACGACTACTATTTGCTAAGTATCTGTCATGTTTGCCATGTCAGCCTTTTAAATACGCACACACACACACACACACACACACACACACACACACACACGCACGCACACAAAATATGCATGTAGTAGGACTTAGAACACTGCAAGCAAAAAGAATGAGTGCCATTCTGGTTTTGACTGAAACATGTCTCATCTTTATATCTCATGGCACTGTACCATAGAAGGATCAGGAAATTACAGACAAAAGCTATGCACACTAAACTCTGGAGACTAGAAGCTCCAAAATCAAAATGTGAATAACCACATGACTATGATGCTAAAATTAAGCAATTACATAGCTTAGGAGAGAGATAGAATATAGAAAAACTAATGTCTATAACATTATACAAATTAAAGTAAATCCAACTAAGCGTTAAAAGTATGCAACAAATTTAGGACTACAGAATCATTTTTGTGTTAACACAAAGGAAAAACAATTGTAACTATGTCCTAACCTAAAATCTATACTACAGAGACTAGTATGATGTAAATAGATTCATTCTTATCTCCTTGTACAAAGCTAAAGTCCAAGTCGATCAAGAACCGCCACATAAAACCAGAAAAAAAAAACTGACACTAATAGAGGAGAAAGTGCGGAAGAGCCTTGAGAACATTGGCACAGGGGAAAAGTTCCTGAACAGAACACCAATGGCTTATGCTCTAAGATCAAGAATTGACAAATGGGACCTCATAAAACTGCAAAGCTTCTGTAAGGCAAAGGACACTGTCAATAGGACAAAATGGCAACTAACAGATTGTGAAAAGATCTTTACCAATGCTACATAAAATAGCATTGGTAAATAGAGGGCGAATATCCAATATATACAAAGAATTCAAGAAGTTAGACTCTAGATAATCAAATAACCCTATTTAAAAATGGGGTACAGAGCTAAAAAAAAAGAATTTCAAATAGCCGAAAAGCACCTAAAGAAATGTTCAACATCCTTAGTCATCAGGGAAATGCAAATCAAAACAATCCTGTGATTCTACCTCATACCAGTCAGAATGGCTAAGATCAAAAACTCAGGTGACAGCAGATGGTGGTGAGGATGTGGAGAAAGAGGAACATTCATCCATTACTGGTGGGATTGCAAGCTGGTACAACCACTCTGGAAATCAGTCTGGCAGTTCTTCAGAAAATTGGACATATTATTACCTGAGGACCCAGCTATAACACTCCTGCATATACACCCAAAAGATGTTCCAACATCTAAAAAGGAAAGATGTTCCACTATGTTCATGATAGCCTTATTTACAATATCCAGAAGCTGGAAAGAACCCAGATATCCTTCAGCAAAGTAATGGATACAGAAAATGTGCTACATTTACACAGTGTAGTACTACTCAGCTATACTAACAATAAATTTGTGAAATTCTTAGGCAAATGGATGGAACTAGAAAATATCACCCTGAGTGAGGTAACCCTAGTACAAAAGAATACACATGGTATGCACTCACTGATAAAAGAATGTTAGCCCAAAAGTTTGGAATACCCAACATACATTTCACAGACTACATGAAGCTCAAGAAGAAGGAAAACAAAGATTAGGTGATCCAGATCTTCTTAGAACAGGGAACTGAATATTCAAGGATGCAAATCCAGAGACAAAGCGTAGAGCAGAGAGTAAAGGAAAGGCCATCCAGAGACTGCCCCACCTGGGGATTCATCCCATATACAGTCACCAAACCCTTACACTATTTTGGATGCCAAGAAGTGCATGCTGACAGGAGCCTGATATAGCTGTCCTTGAGAGGCTCTACCAGAGCCTGACAAATACAGAGGTAGATTCTCCAAGTCAAACATTGAACTGAGCACAGGGTCCCCAATGGAGGAGTTAGAGAAAGAATTGAAGGCACTAAAGGGATTTGCAACTCCATAGAAAAAAATAACAGTATCAACCAACCAGACCCTCTCCCCTAGCCAGAGCTCCCAGAGACTAAACTACCAACCAAGGGACCTATGGCTCCAGCAGCATATGTAGCAGAGGGTGACCTTTTTGGGAATCGATGAGAGGAGAAGCCCTTGGTCTTATGAAGGCTACATGCCCAGGTGTAGGTAAATTTGAGGACAGGGAAGAGGGAGTTTGTCAGTTGGTGGGAGAACACCCTCATAGAAACAGGGGTGGAGGGGATGGGATAGGATGTTTCCCAGTGGAACTGGGAAAGGGGATAACATTCAAATTGTAAATAAAGAAAATATCCAATAAAAATGAAAGAATATCACAATTGCAAATTGGTGTCTGATGTGGTCAAGAAATCCTAGAACAACTGCCTATATCTTCACTAGACATACACCAGCTTGATAGAGATCTGTGTTTGGGAAATTAATGCAAAATTAACTTCATAGTGTAGAGAAGATCTGTTCTAAGATGTTTTCTAGTAACTGTGACAGTAAATTATCCAGTAGATTAACTGGATAGTTTGTAAAGATTTATATAGTTTATTTTATATATTTGTGTGTGTGTATGTGTGTGTGTGTGTGTATGTATGTGTGTCTGTGTGTCTGTGTGTGTCTGTGTGTGTCTGTGTGTGTGTATATGTGTGTTTTGCTAGCATATGTATAGGTATGCCCCTGTATATAACACACAAGAACGGGATCAGATTCCTCTGGAACTGATACAGATGCTTATGAGCTGCCAAGTGCTGGGAATTAAACTCAGGAATTAAACCACTGAGCTCTCCAGCCATTAATTGTGAAGTTCTTAAATCTTCTTTCAATTAACTCTTCTAAGAAATAACTAAGTTAAAACTCACTATCTTCCACAAAAGGCCACATTCACTGTTTGGTTTCATTGTGTCTAAACTGCTGCTAAATGAAAGACTCCCAATAAATATACAAGGAAAAAAAAATGATGAGGGTGGTATTTGTTTTGTGTTTTGTTAGATTGCATTTTAAGTTTTACCATGAATTTTGAAAAAAAATCAATAAAGGAATTTACACAGTTTACAATCTGGAATAGATTTTTCTAGAACACTGAAAATGAACATTCTTCCTAGGAAACATATTGACATTTGTATTATTCATGTATTATATTTGTCACTTCGCCTTGATATCAAGATGCGTTTGTTTCTGCGCTGTTGAAGACTGAACTTAGTGCAGGGTCTGGCCTAGGCAAGTGCTCCACCACTGAGCCCAGTCTACTAAAAAACTGTATCTGTTCTTGTATATAACAATATATCCAGAATATTGAAATAAATATTTCATTTGTGTTTATATACATGTAAAGAATCACCCTTCCCTGGGGACTGGAGAGATGGCTCCCTGCTTCAGAGACTTTCTTGCTGTTTTTCCGGGAGACCAGGTTGTTCCCAGCACCAATGTTGAGTAGTTCATGAGGCTCTTTAAGTCTAGCTCCACTGGATCCGTCACCTTCTTCTGGCCTCAGCTTGTGCCATGCACACACATATACATGAAAACTATACTTAATCTTAGAGGGAACATCTTTAAAAAGAACCATTCCACATCTATCCTGCATAATCTTTGGCCAACTTAACACAAAGAATTAAGTATTCAGATTATACTTGCAAAGTAGCAATTTTGGGCACTCTTTTATTTTCTTTACTGTGGAATGAGAGGATATTCTGCTGAGAGCACTTTAAAGGAAGAAAAGGTAATTTATGTCACAGCTCTGAGCTGTAGTTGATCATGGAAGGGAAGTCAAAGAAGCAGGGACTTGAAGCAGCTGTTCTCCTTACATTTATAGTTAGAGGCAGAGAACAATGGATATATCCCAGATTTTGGCTCAGTTTCTCCCTTGTCCAGGTAATAATACCATCTATAGTAGACAGATTTTTCCAACCTGAATGAATGAAATCAGGATAATATGCTATAGATATTCCTAGAGGCTCATCTTCTAGGTGATTCTTCAAGATAGAGTCCAGTTGACAGCTGGCATTCTCATATCTGATCTTCACAATTATTAATTTTTTCTGAAAATTATAACTGTAGATAGAGTCTCCTAAAAGTAAGGGTGGGGATATCTCTGATTCTATTTCCTACGATTGGGACCACGTTCCTCCAACTAGGTTGCCTCCTCCATACTGGATATGAGGATTTTGGCCCAGCCTTATTGCACCTTGTTATGATAGCATGTTTAGTTGATATCTCTGAGAGGTCTGCTCTTTTCTGAAGAGAAATGGAGGATCAGTGCATCTGGAAAGAGTGTAGATGGGATGGAAGTAGAAGTGGGAGGACTGGAGGGAGAAGAGACTGGGATCAGGATGTATTATATGAATGAAGAATAAATAAAAATTAAAAAGAAGATAGTCAACTGATGAAAAAAATCCAAGATCTCAAATATTCCTTCCCAAATCTTATTTTTTTTTTGCTACAGGTTTTACTCTGAGCTTTACATGAAAGAACAAAAATTTTCTATGTATTGTATATTATATCACTTCAGAAGAGAAGCCCATGCATCGAGCTAACTCTCCATTTTCAGTTGCATGAGTGACTCCTCTCTTGTGAATATATTTCCAACAGAAGCATTTGGCTGCAGGACTGCCTCTTAAAACCCAAAACCCAGCTTTTGACTGGCCTTTCTCTCTCCACATCCTAGAGTGGGCCTGGACATTCCTCCTTTCTCACCTGTTACCCCAGTAAATAGCACCTGATGCAACAAAACCACCCAGGCAATTAGATAATAGGCTGTTTCTTCTATACTCATGTAAATTGTCAACAAAAGTCAGTTATCATTGGGACTGGTACACATCCTCTAAGGTATGATGTGGGGGAGGCATCTTCTGTTCTTTTTTCCTTTCTTTTGGTTTTGCCAAGACTGTACTACCTCAAGAATATAAATCTGAATTTAGAAGAGAATCATGATAGCATGAAGAATAAATCAAAGTAAATAACCACAGAGGAAGACCTTAATACAAAACACAAACACAGTTTTAACCTCAGATAGGTCTGTAATGTTCTTATTTTGTCTCTACACCAACCACCCATTTGTGGCCCTTTCCTTGCAATTATGCCAGCCATTGATTAAACTGTATCACTGCCACTCTCAAACAGAGTGTTAATTAATCATAATATATACAGAGGAGCTTTAAATTGAGTCACGTTATTTCCTTAATTGATAAAATGCCATTTTGATATTTTGAGAATTTATCTTTTTCTTTTCTCGTAAGATTAAAAAAAGGAACATGAAATGCTGATTCCAGAAACTCAATGCGTTACAGAGAAGGAATCACGTGAAACTGTCTATGGTTTATATTGTTTAAGGAAAGAGTTTAGAAGCTGTAGAAATGGCAGTAGAACTGCATCTTCTCAACATTACATTGCCGTTGCTCTCATCAGCTCACAGCATCTCTGGTTACCTGCCCAAGCTCAAGCAGGGCAGACGTATAGGTAAAGGAGGTTGTGCTCCACACTTATACTACTTTGACGACAGCGATTGGCAACTGATTGCTGTTGGGGGCTGAAGTGGGCACAGTTGGGGGACGAATTCCTTTTTGTACATTGGACCATTGCAAGCTTTCTTATGCTCCATTGTTTATCCCTGCATTCATTGTATAGGGGCATCACTACTTGAACCTACTCAGTTATCCAAAAAGTTAAAGTACATGAAATTGGGAAGGAGATGTTTTGGGGGAGAAATTGGGTAAATAGCCTCTTTCTATGTTTCAATGTACAAAATTCTCAGGAACAAAGGCAAGTAATTTTAAACATCACTAAGGGCAAAATAATATCTGATAGAAAGTTTAGGTTTTTAACAGCATAGATGGATATAAAAGCAAAAAAATAAATGAACTTATTATCTAGTAATTAATGATAGCAACCATTACATAATGATAAATTTTATTTATGTAAGTACATATAGAATATCATATTTAAATGCATGATTTTGTTGTATAATATGTCATAGATGCTTCTTTATATAAAATAGAGTTTTGCTTAGAAACTTATTTTTTGTTGTTCTTAGCATAAAATAAAAGTCATTGAGAACCCTTCTCTCATCACTCAACAAAATATAAACAATTAGTAATACTTTAAATGTCACTATTTTGATTGCAATCAACACTATTTTGATTGCAATAGAGCACCATTAATTGGATTCATGTCATCTTCTGTGGGTAGTTAGCAAGTTACTTGAACCATGTGGCTACATTGAACACAACCAAGAAAATAATCAAATAAAAAGCAAATTTTTGCAGAATGTCTAATCTGCACTGAACAAGAAATCCTCCACCTACGTTCTGTCCTTCCAGATCATCCACCAACAAGTGGCATTAATTTACCAAGTGAAAGTTCTCAAATCAAACCCAAATGATTCACTCCATTACTGGAATTTCTAGCTAAATCAAGCTAGGGGCTCAGAGGCAAGAGGAGGTGTGGCCTGTGAAAGCTCTCTCCTTTGCTTTCTACCTCCCATGCTCGCATGCTCAGGGAAAGCCCCAGTCATCCCCTCAATCAGCATCTGGATGTTTCCTTGATAAAATAAGTTCACTGCCTTGAGCAAAACAAGATGGTTTAGTTCATTACTATAGTAATAGAGTTATCTAGTCTTATGTATTGTTTACTTACTTTGCTCCTTGCTGGGATCAAATGCCTGACAAGGAGCAACTTAAGAGAAGACAGGTTTATTTTGGCTCCTGTTTATAAGACATTCAATTGGTCAGGGTAGAGGAAGGACTGTAGGGGGAATGAGGCTGCTAGCTCACACTTGTGTGGACCAAGGAGCAGAGGAAAGGGAATCCTGTCATTCAACTCACTTTCTCCCTTTTGCTTCTGTCCCCACCCCGTTTTGTTTTCTTGGTCTAGGATCTCAGACCATGGGATGATCTCCACACTTAAGAGTGGATCTTCTGACATATATTGCCCTCTGGAATTGCCCTGATGCACATACTCAGAGCTAATTCCTGCAATTCCCCTGGATGTTTCTTTATCAAATCAAATAGACTCTCAAAGTTAATCAGCTAACCTTGTAACACTTGCAGCCTGGTCCCTCTGTTCTTCAGGGATATTTTTTTTTTTTTTTTGAGATCAGATGGAAATAATCCTAAATGAGTACCTGTTCAGCTATTGGATCTCTGCCTACTACCCTATCCCATGCAGCTTCCCAAGTCTGCTCCAGAGAATTCTATACCCAGATCTTTATACTATATCTTTCTGAGATATCAGGGGTAAAATACAGAAGTCATTCATCAGCTTGCTTCATTTTAGGTGCCCTCAGTGTGGTCTGAAATCTCTAACTAGGAATAAATCATCTGTGATGAGTTCTGTGCAGCTTCTCCCAAATATAGTGCTTGTAAACCATACATCATAGCTGACTGCACTCTTCCTCCTGGGCTTCACATTTTGCTCATGAATGTATAATATATTGTGGGAAATTATAGTTTTAGTAACTGCAATTGTAAGGCTCCAATTCTTGTGCCCTCAAGCCGTGGCTTGAATTGTTCAAGTGGCACAATAGTGGATCAGAATAGAGATAGGAACGAAGAGGGACCAGAGACTGAGGAGAAGGAAAGAAGACATCTGCCCCTGTGTTACTGATATCTCCCCATTTGGGCTACACTTTGGAAAACTGTCAACCCAAGCAGCAAGCATCAGAACTCTCTATGGAAAAAAGTGTGACTCTCTGTCAGCAGTCACAGGCTGTGGTGGCTGCCTGAGCAGGGGTTTTATGTGACTCAGATTTTACACTGCTGTTATTCCCTTATATTTAATAGCAACAACCTTCACCTGAACCTTTGAGCTCACTTGGACTTTAAATTTAACTTAATCTGAGGTTATATCAAGCTGGCCATGGAGTTAATGGATAAAACCGATTTGCTGAAATTATAACTTTTATTGCCAAAAATAAGAGGTCAGCTTCGGTTTACAGCAATGTGTAATAAGAAAGGCAGTCACTCTCCTGTCTCTCCACACATATATTTTGATAAAGTCAGATCCCTGGTATAAGTTCATGGAACAGAAAATCTGGCAAGATTCCTCTCTGTCCTACATTTTCACATCCTTGTGACTTGTTTGTCTTAATCCTGCTTTTTCCTGTGATTACCCTTTTCTCACCTTTAAGATTTCCCTCCCCCTTTCTCTCCCTTTTATCCTCTTGACTATTTCTATCTTTTCATGAATGCTTCTTTTCCTTTTCTTCAATTTATTCACTCCTTTGAAATATTTTATACTTTCCTCCTATGTGTATTTTTATCAGCCTGTATGTGCATGTTTGTGCAGGCCTCACAAGGGCCAGATGAATACTTTGGACCCCCTGGTGCTGAAATGTAGGAGGTGGGGAGCTACAGTGTGAGTCCTAGGACTTAAGTCTAGTTCTCTACAAAAGTAAGCACTGAGCAATATCATCAGTACCCTTTCATTCACTTCCCCTCATCTTTCCATGCCCTGCCCTTACAGTTATTGGGATGAGCTTAAGAGGAAATATTCTGTGAACAATTCTTTCTGCCCCATAAATAATCTGTCTAGAGAATTGAGGTCTGCCTATGACTAAACGCAGTAAAGACAGAAAGTTAACCATATATTTCCTTTTTTTATTGGATATTTTCCTTATTTATCTTTTAAATGTTACCCCCTTTTCCGGGTTCCCCTCCGGAACCTCCTATCCTATCCCCTCCCCCTGCTTCTCTGAGGTTGCTCCCCTACCCACCCACTGACTCCCATCTCTCTGCTCTTGCAAACACATAAATCATACAATGATGAAGGATCCTATGACCTCCTGTCTCTTTTTTCCTTCCTGGCCAATGTACAATCTTTGCCCTTCTTTCTGGAACTTACACTAATTTAAGTGGTTTCTTTAAGAGAAAGATACGCTATGACCAAGGAGTAATTGAAAGATATGCTATGACAAAGGAGCAATTGAAAGATATGCTATGATAAAGGATCAATTTTGCATAGTGATCTTTATTATGCATAGCAAAATAATTCTTTATTGCTCTTCATATGCTACCTATTATTCTGGAAAAATTAAAAAGAATTCTACTCTTATGCATTATATAATGTTAGCAAGCTGTAGGTATCAAGTCTTGAAAATTATATACAAATAAATTTCATATCAACATTTTCATTTGTCTTCATCTTTTGCTATTATTTTGTAGTGATTTGCACAGCATGGAGAGGCACAGGAGCTATTTGAATTTATGCATTGCTATCCTTAGGTTCCATGAGATCTGTGAATAGTTGGATACAATTAGGAACATTGTGATTCTAATGTCATTAGCATGAACCGTCCACATTTAATTTAAGAATAGCTTCTCCTGCTGCTTCATCACATTCATCTTTAAAAAAAATGAACTTTAAGGCTAGCGATGGTGATGGCTCAGAAGCTAAAGTACTTTCAGACAAGATTGATGACCTGAGCTTGATCCCTGGAATCCATGGTAGGAGAGAATCTACTGACTCCTGATACTTTCCCTCTAACCTCCAATATGGACAACATCTCTCTCTCTCTCTCTCTCTCTCTCTCTCTCTCTCTCTCTCTCTCTCTGTGTGTGTGTGTGTGTGTGTGTGTGTGTATGTGTGTGTGTGTGTCTGTCTCCCTCTGTCTCTGTCTCCCTATCTCTGTCTCTCAGTCTCTGTGTCTCTTTCTGTGTCTCTCTGTGTCTCAGTCTCTCTGTCAGTCTCTCTCTCTCTCTCTCTCTCTCTCTCTCTCTCTCTCTCTCTCTCTCTCTCTCTCTCTCCCACACACCCTCTTACACAGACACAAGCTATGGAGATCAGGACAACTTACTTCTCTAATTCCTTTGGTTCCACCAAGTGAGGTCTGTGGATCTAACGCAGGTACTGAGGCTTTGGGACATATCCCTCCATCTGCTGAGCTGTCTGCTCTCATTGGTGCCTGGGAAAATTTTTTATTTCATTATCATATCAAGCTAATGATTTGGTCCAACATAA
Source organism: Apodemus sylvaticus (assembly GCF_947179515.1). Classification (NCBI taxonomy): domain Eukaryota; kingdom Metazoa; phylum Chordata; class Mammalia; order Rodentia; family Muridae; genus Apodemus; species Apodemus sylvaticus. The sequence continues at coordinate 110,453,434 of NC_067473.1, forward strand.
AAGTGGCAAATTAATAAGATAAAAGCACACATATTTATTTAATATGAATTTTAATGATAGGATAGACCTCATGGAAGAAATAGAGGTTCAAGGAAATAGGTAACAATGTACATGTACATGTGCCAGTTGAAAGAGAATTATCAACCTTGGTGAAATCTTTTCAAAGAGCAGAGGCAGATTATCTGGTAGAAATAAGCAAGAAGTTTAGCAAAGCCTTTCTGTGAGGATCCCTTTACATCTCTGCATTTGCAGCCCTTTCCTCTGGGCATGGAGAAGCCAGCCATGTGGCTAAACCAGGATGAGCTGCTTTGCTGGTGAAAGATTGGGGAAGTAAAGGGGCTTTTACTGCTTCCGCAGGTTCCACAACTGCCAAGTCCCCATGTTTTATGGTTATATATGATCTAGATCCTTTGGAAGCAAATGATTGAGAGTCTTAGTGTGGCCCACATTCAGCTTCCAGAATTTCGGTGTTTGGCCTAAGATTTTTCTTTTAATTAAAAGCAGAAAAAGCATTGGGACTAAAGATAGGAATCAGAGACAAAGGTTCAATTCCCTGCACCTACATCCGGTAGCTCACAATAATCAGTAAGTTCTGCCTCAGGGAATCTAACACCCGCTTCTGGTCTCCACAGGCAATACATACACACACACACACACACACACACACGTGTGTGTGTGTGTGTGTGTGTGTGTGTGCATATATGTGCATGTAGCCATACACATAACCCATAAACATTTAAATAAATATTTTTCTCAATTTTAGGTGTACAATTGTTTTATCTGCATGTATGTTTCTACAGCCTTCATGTGCCTGCTGCGTACAGAGGCCAAAGAATGGTATAAGATACTCTGGAACTGGAGATACAGATGGATGTGAGCTGTCATGTGCAAAAGCAACCAAGATTTTAAACTAGTACATTATCTCTCTAGCCTCAATAAATTATTTTTCCAGTCTAATTGTTTTTTCAGGAAACTATCACACAATTTTAGCAATACACACTGCAAGGAACTAAAGAAAGGAAACATACTGTTACAAGTAAAACAATCATCTTCCTCATACCAGTCAATGAGGTAAATTTTCCAACTCAACATGACTCAAATGGTTCTCTCAGAGAGTAGAGCATTCTGTTAGTAAATGGTGCCTAGAAAATTCTGGTTCTTTGAAGAGGGTCTTGACCCAATCTCTATGCTCTTTGTCTCCTTTCTCTGATGTGTTTACTCTTAATGATATCTACACAATCCAATTTTATTTCCATCAATTTCTTAAATCCGGAGCTGTACAGCCGAGGAATAACTTGACATCTGTATTTGCTTAGCCCATACAGGTCTTAAACCAAATATGTTCCTCTCTGAACTCTTGTCTATGACAGGCTCTACCTTAGCTCATGCAAAATTTCTTTTGGTAAAAGCATTGAGAAGTATATAAGAAATCGTTTGGCTGTTTTAATAATTGTTTTATGTTATTTTTTCAAAGACAGAGATAAACATAACCCACTGATTTTTTTTTTGAATGTGGGTCTGAATAATGAAGAATGACTTTTTCCAAGACTCTGGAAAAATGATAAATATAAGGTTGGTAGGTAATGTTAACAGTAGCAAATTTAACGCATATGATACCAGAGAAAATTTCCCAATATTTGGGAGGATGAGACTGGAAAGTTGGCTTGAGTCTGAGATCATCCTGGGTTGGAAAGTGAGTTGGACACCAACTAGGGCTACTAAGTGGGACCATGCCACAACTCACCCAGGACCCCTACCAAATAAAAATGAAATAAAAACAAACAAACAAACAAATACAAAAACAAACAGTTAGTGGCTCAGGAATGAGCAATAAATGCATGGACACCATAGATTCTACTTTTGAACTGTATATTGTTTCTGGTCTTGTTTAATTGCTTCAAATTCTTAAATGATGGTTTAGCTATTGGCCTTTATTATGCTATCACCACCTGTGATAGAGGCAATAATTTCGCTCATGACAATTAAATATCCTTTTAGCTGTCCTTGCACATGTACTTGTTATGCTTATGCAATCTATTTTACAAGTTATCCATGACTGACTTTAAATAAAATGAAATCATACCCTCATCTTTCCTAAGACTCTTGGGGGGTGAATCTTCAAATCCATAACACACCATCCCCAGTGCCACGTGACTTTGCTTGTAACAACATTTCCAGCTACTTCTCCTGAATCTAACCTCCGTTTATTTGAGCTGCATGAGATCAGCGTTCTAAGAGCAGAGTTCCTCTGGCCTACATGGCTTTGGTGCTTACCACTGCTTCCAAAAGCTGTCACTTAATTTTAGAAAAAAAAGTACTTGTTTTCTTCTTACTTCCTGGAAATGAGTTGAGGCACCACTATCTACCTCCATTTTACTTTTGCATATTGTTTTTGTGGTATGTATGCATGTTCACATGTGTGTGAGTGTGTGTGTATGTGTGTGTGTGTGTACATGCATGTGTGTATTTATGAATATAACCTTTCAAATATTCTACAGTCCATAATCCCGTGAAGCCTCAAGAAGGTGGAAAATAGTTTTCTCCATTGCACTTGCTACTCTCTCTCCCATCTCCCAAACTCTTGAAGACAATTTGAGAGATCAGCAAATATTTGTCAAGGAAAACCACAAGCATGCCAAGTACCTGTGGGATGTAGAGAGAAAGCTAGAAACATTGCAGTCCTGCTAATCTAAGCTCGATGAGACTCCTGCTTATGTTGTAATATTTGTAATGAGTCTGAAGATTTTTTCTTCTGTCATAAAACTTACTATGGAAAATGTCAAATGCAAACCCAATAAGAATATGAATGACATACTAGATACTGTATGGTTACTACCCTAGGGTACTTTTCTCAGTGCTTTGATTCAACATCTTGATATCCACATCAATTAAAACCTATGGGAGCTGGAAATATGGCTCACAGGTTAAGTGCACTTGCTCTTCTTTCAGAAGACCTGGGTTAAGTTCCCCACCCCAGATTCACATTGTGGCCCAAAACTACCTGTCATTTCAGCTCTTCAGCTTCCAGGGATTGAAATCCCCTTCTGGTCTCTGAGGGTACCAACACCCAAGCTGTATACACACACACACACACACACACACACACACACACACACACACACATGCACGCATGCACGCACAGGCAAACGCACATGCACACGTACGCACACGCACATGCAACCACACATGCACGCACAAACACACATGCATACACACACACACATACACACACTTTCACCCTTGCACATGCATACCCTCACAGGCATGCACACATGCATGAACACATGTTTAAAAGCAAGAAACTATTATTGCTATACATTTTTGTTTGAGGAAATTGAGGCTTAATAAAATCAAGTCACTTGCTTAAGACCACTGAGCAAATAATTTAGAAGACAGGGTTCAGGTTAATATTCTTGTTTAGTGTTTAAGAACCTGTGTTTCACCTTCAAAGAAGAGCATCTAAATAGAACTATGTTGCCTTTCAGATGTGTGATCTGAAGGAAATCCTTTAATGTCACTGGTTCTGTGCACTTTCTTTTGGAATTGCATTTTATCAAAAGAAACCGCCTCTCACAATAGCACTGAACATGGTACAGTTACAATATGGAGTAAAGCAGTCACAATATCTTTGCCATTGCAGTTACAGATTTGTTTTCAAGGAGGAAAAACACAGGTTAAACCATGTCATGAGAAATAAATGTAAATGTTTGGTTCATTTAAATGAAAAGTGCAATGATTGGGAAGACTCCTGCCCCCTCAAAAAAAACCAGCCTTAATAAAGTTTGACAGTGTTCTGTTTTCACCAATTCTGCTCCATGGTGGTGCCAGTTCTACCATAAAGCACTTCTCAGTTTGACTTCAGACAGCAGAAAATCAGAGAAATAATATTGCTCAAAACCTGTACTCAAATTCTAAGGAAACACATTCTTGGATTTACTATTTGGAAGGCTTTAGGTCAAGAAGTAACCGTGGTCAGTGAGAAATTGTCTTGTAATGCTGTGATGACATTACGAAGAGGAGTGGAAAACAAGGGGCGGGCTGCTGAGAGATCATCAGCCCTCTTTCCAAAGAGATGGCCACTAACTCTTGCCTGGGACATTGTGGGACAGACTAATGCAATAAGGAATTTGGGACACCATTGAGAGACAATAGATATTGGATTGCATTAAGTATGTGTGTGTTGGGGGGCTTTGTTTGGGGACATGTGCACATAAGTACTAATGCCTCTGTATCCAGGAGAGGGTGTCAGATTCCCTGAAGTTAGAAGAAAAATATTGTGAACTATATGACATTAGTCTGGGGGATTGAACAAAGTTCCTGTGGAAAAAAAATACCAAGTGCTCTTAATTATTGAGCCTTCTTCCCCATTTCTACTTAGGGGCTTTATACTAATTTTGACCACCACCACCCCCCATTCATTATTGTCCATTGATGTTAGGAACTGTGAAAGTGAATGTCTCTAGAAGAAGCAGTTTCTCCATGAAGCTATGCCAACCCGTTATTTCTGTTATTGCCTTCAGGATTTGTATGAAGCAGTCTATCTCTAGCTGGATGCAGAAGTATTTAAACATTTGGGAAAATACATGCTAATTGAATTGTTGAAAGTACTCTACATTTTAGTTAAAATGGAGTCTTGTTTGTAGATTGCATGGGAGGAGTGACTATAATATGAATGCTTACACTGAAGCCTTGAGTTTAGTCACAAAGTGACTCGAGTATCTAGATAAGCAATGTGCACCATTACTGTCAGTTATGCAACATAACTGCTGTGTTACCCAGGCTGGATCCTTTCAACCCTATAAGAAGGCTAAAGAGGGACAGCACAGTAGTCAGAGCTTTTTACCCATACACAGGGGAATTGTAGTTAGCTAACAGCATCCTCTCAATCCTCAGAAAATGTTGCTAAACCTGAAAGTCTTCATAGAGTTACAGATGCCTCTAGAAACACAAGCCTAATGGAAATTTCTTCACATTTAAATGTGACACTCTGACTTTACCTGAATTCCCCTTGACACTCAGCTTCTCTATGTATAAAGGATGGAGGAATTGATTGTTTAAAAGCTACCTCTTAGTCTCCTACAGATCAGAATTTTACATTTTAATTTTCAATAGGAAATAATCTGTTTTAATCACTCCTAGAGAATATAGAAAGTGACCATTATTGGACTTCCATCAAAGCCATGTATCTCCTAGATATCATTGTTCAGTTCTTATAATCCACTGGATATACTGTCTGTAAAGCCTACTAAAATGAAGCTTGACCAAATTTTTGAAATCTCAAAAAGTACCTATATTTATCCTTTGTATGATTATCGTGACTTACAAATAAAAACATCATTTTCATCTTCTGCACGTTAAATTCACACATCAGATTTGAACATGGCTAATCATGTCTGCAAAGTTCAGACATTCTCAGTTTGGTTCCATTTAACATTACAGCATAGAAAAGAATTATTTGTTTTTCTTCATTCATCCTGCACTTACTTGACACATACTTTTGCTAAGGTTTGATATTTAATACATTTCCATTTAGATGTTGAAGTCTTTCCTTTGAGGGAACAAGACCAGCAATTGGCTCCTGGTTATATGAGATAGATTTAGATCAGAAAATGCTCTCATTTATATATCAAAGATTTCCAATAGGAGGCAAGCTGAAAGTATTGATTTACATTGCATATGCACATGCATAGAGTAAAACATTTTGCCAATAAAAATCTACCTGCCCAGGAGTGCAGGAGAGAGACAGTTTCCTAAATCTTTCTTAAAGATCTCAGGACAGACAGATGGAAAATGTATCTGTCTTTACCAACCAGCAGATGGTGCTTTCTGTAATAAAGTTATGAGTTCTCTTCAATATCCCCTCTCAGTAGAGTTTTCTTTTAATAAAACTATCCAGAAACTAGACAAGGTGATATTTTCCCCTGACATGAGCAAAGTCTATATATTTTTTTGTTATTAACCTCTGTTCTTACAAAGCTCAGTGCGGCTTATCAAATATCAGCACTTATCAAACAGTGAGGTAGGTAAGAATCTGAAGTGAGTGTAGAAAAGGAAATCTTGGCAATGTGTTTTACATGTCATATGCATATATATTTCAATTAAAAACCAACATCATTCTTATTACATAAATATTTACATTTATTATTTTAACTCATGCTGGCTTTATGATAAATTTCATTGGCATATTTTTAGATATTATAAATCATGCATATATGTGTGTGTATGTATGTGTATAGCAAAATTACACTAAGATAAAAAGTCTTGATATCTTATAAAAAGTATATGATCATTTACTCATAGCCTCATTTTTGTTTGTTTCATTTGTTCTGGTGTCCAGTTTTCTTCTTTCAACTTCAAGCCATATGTTTTCCTGGTTCGTTTCTTTGTATCCTTCTTAGGAATTTAATAAATATGGAGATAACACTAGATAATAATAATCAAATATATATTAATAATATTTTCATCTCTGAAATATTTATACATTTATAAAATATAATTTGATCAAATCACTCCACTGCCACCCACATCCACTACCCTGTTCCCCTTCCCTCTTTCTCTTCTAAATTTGAGTCTACTTTTAAAAAATTATTAATGACCCTCCTGAATTCAGTTGGTACTACTCATAAGCATAAGTATATGTAGCAATGCGGCATCTAACCAATGGCCCTATTCCCACTGGAGAATGACTGTCCTTCCTTTAGCAGCCATAAACTCCCAATAATTTCTCCTATAAGGAAGAAACCTGGAGATCCTCTGGATCCTGGATCCAGGCCTGAATGATGACCAGCTTGGGCCTGTGCATGTAATCACAGTTATAGTGGGCTGATGAGTCAGCATACCACATTTCTTCCACTCACTAGTTGTTAAATTCTTTTTGTCTACTCCTCTGCAAAGTTCCCCAAGCCTTGGGTGACGGGAGGTTCATACAGATGATCCATTCGCTACTGGCCACTCAGTGTTTTTTTTGTTTTTTTTTTTATACTCCATACATTGACCAGGTATGAAACTCTGTATAAAGGTATATATTTTGAAGACGTCAGAGAAGAAACTCATGTTCATTTGATTTTTGTGGAGAATTCTTCAGAACACCTTTGAGATCATCACAGTGTAATAGATTAAAAAGTCATGTTTAAAATTTATGAAAGATTTTTTTTCACATTTTATAATAAGACCTACTTATAAGAAAAGGGCCACCCTTGTGGGGTGAAGGGTGCACACAAGGCTAAGCCACAAATGGCTCTGGCAGATAGAAATGGGAGAAACCACTGCAACGTTTAATGCTATTTTTATGCTTTGGTCTCTTGTTTAAAATGTCATTAGGCCTGTGTGCGGGAGTTACCATTTTGGTCCTTTACAACTCAAACATTAAAAGATCCCCCAAAACTGATATAAATGCAAAAGGCAGTAGGAAATAAAGAGTAAGTAAAATGTCTAGGAGAGTTGAAAGGCAATGTAGAAGAGAGGAAAGAGAGAGAGAGAGAGAGAGAGAGAGAGAGAGAGAGAGAGAGAGAGAGAGAGAGAGGTCTAGGCCCAGGAGGTCTTTCCATAAAAAACAATCACGTGTGGCTTATAGTCTTACCTTTCTCTTTCCACACTTTATTGAAAGTTTATGTAAAAGGAATTCCCCTCTAAGTAGGCATTGCTGAAAAGCAAACATGGTGACCTTCACACATAAAGTTGTGTTCACAAGCTTTGATATTGAATTTTTATTTGATTTTATATTTCTCTATCTAAAAGTGTATATGAGTTTACCCCTTTGGGAGTGAATAGAATATCTTCCTTCCACAATCAGTTTTCATCCCACATTTCAAGTATCTGTGCATCACTATTTTTTCAGAATATACACGGCCTTAATGTTTAGATTCAGTTGTAAATCACATCAAAAGTGCCATTTTCATGTTGCTTTCTTTCATATTTAGAGACATTTGTAATCATCGATTTACCAGAAAGCCTGACATCCTGAATGGCCATATTTCCCACAAATGTGAGTTTGAAGAGAACCTGGTAAATAGCCTACATTCTTGAGTCTCTGACCAGAGACACAAAGACATCCTAGGAATGGACATAATTTATTAAAAGAAAGGATCAAAGGAACTTGGATACTGGCTGGCACTGGAACCTAATCCAGATAAAAGCTAGCTGGATTTCTCATTATTCTGCATTCTTTCTGTACAAACTCTGTTTTGTTATATGCATGCTATGGTCAGACAGTTTCCATTTTTTCCTCTGTCATTAGCTTCCTTCCCCATGTTAATCTTGATGCCGGTGTAAACCCTATCTCCACCTTATTTTCCTACCTCATTTTATCACAAGGAAAAGAGATCAAAAACAAACTGTGTCAGTTTCCTCACTAAGAAACACAAGGGTTTAACAGCTTAAGGACTCGATAGTTAAAACTGAGTCAAAAGAGGAATGATTTGGCCTTCACTTAATTTACATAGAATCTCAAGGCAGGCCCTGTAACAACACAAGCATATTTTAATAAGTGGCCACTAGAATAAATATCCACCCATTAATTCAACCCATTAAAAACATTTTCTTTGCCTTTAGAAGATTTGTGGGAAAAAAGGTTAAATTCCCAAACCTTATGGAACTGAAGAAGGAGCAGTAGAGAGAGGAGAAGAGAGAGACAGAGACAGAGAGAGAGAGAGAGAGAGAGAGAGAAGAGGCAAAGACAGACAGACAAAAAGACAGAGAAAAAGGAGAGACAGACAGAGAAGGGGAAAGAGAGGGGGGAGAGAGAAGGAGAAAGAGAGAGAGAGAGAGAGAGAGAGAGAGAGAGAGAGAGAGAGAGAGAGAGAGAGAGAGAGAGAGAGAGAGAGAGAGAGAGAGAGAGACTATGGTGTGTGTGGCACTATAAGGAAACCAGAGGACACTAAGATTCCTCTTCAGCCATATCCTTGGTTTTTTTTTTTAATGTTTAATCTCAAGAAAATGTCTTTTAAAAAAAATTTTGATATATTCTTTATTTACATTTCAAATGATTTTCCCTTTCCTTGATCCCCCTCCCCGAAAGTCCCATAAGCCCTCTTCCTTCCTTGTTCCCCCATCCACCCCTTTCCACCTCCCTGTTCTGGTATTCCCCTACACTGCTGTACTGAGCCTTTCTAGAACCAGGGGCCACTCCTTCCTTTTTCTTGATATATGGATTTTGTCTTGGGTATTCCAAGTTTCTAGGCTAATATCCGCTTATCAGTGAGTGCATACCATGAGTGTTCTTTTGAGACTGGGTTACCTCACTTAGGATGATGTTCTCCAGCTCCCTCCATTTGTCTAAGAATTTCATGAATTCATTGTTTCTAATGGCTGAATAGCCACCTCCTTGTTAATGGCCATGCACAGCATTCCTTTATAAGCTGGATTCTGAGGACTTGACCTCAGACTATATAGCAAGCACTCCTGCAGAGAAAGCTATTTCCCCAAGTCCAAGCCTCCTTTTGCTTAACTACTGATCAGATATCACAACAATTTGAATTATTTAACACAGACAGTTCAGGATTATCACATGAAACCATGTCAATTCCTAGAGTACAGTCTACTGTGAAAATCAAGAGTGTGACATTGTCCTATCTATGGTGTCATATAACCAGACATTAGGATGTACTTTTACTAGTCCACAATCACTTCTGGGATTTTTTTTTTTAACCAAAAATCTTGGACATGCTAGTTGCAAGAAAGTGTCAGATTAAGAAGCAAAGTATATTGCACAAATAGCTGACTAGAAATGATCAAAGTTATTTGAAAGTATCAAAGTAAAGTCTTAGGAACTGTCATAGCTTAGAGGTACACAAGGAGCTTTGATAACAGAATGTAATACAGCATGCTGGATCAGACCCCTAACTGGAAATGCTAATTAATGATCTAATTAGAAAGTTCCATAACTTAGTTTGAAAGTATTTAATTAAACTTAGCTCACAATTTATTTCTCTTTAAACAAAATCCATGTCCATTGGTATTTTGTTGTATATATGTATCAGTGTGTCGCATCCTCTGGAACTGGAACTACAGACACTTGTGGGCTCCCATTTTGAGGATGAGAATTGAACCTGGGTCCTCTTGAAGAGCAGCCAGTGTCCTTACGACCTAATGATCTGAGCCATCTCTCACAACCTAATTCATGATTTCTATGTGTGTATGTGAAACTTTTCATAATTCTAACTCTTCATAGACAGTAAAGAAAGGAAAACAGCAATTATGTGCTAACTCATAGAACTCAGGATTCTTTTTTTTTAAAGGTTAAGATAAAAGTTTTATTTTTTCCTTCTTTTATTTTTTTATTCAATATATTCTTTATTAACATTTCAAATGATTTCTCCTTTTCTGGCTCCCAACTCCCCAAAAGACCTATAAGCCCTCTTCCCTCTCCCCTGTTCCCCCATCTACCCTTCCCACTTCCCTGTTCTGGTATTCCCTGTTCTGTTCCCTATACTGCTGCACTGAGTCTTTGCAGAACCAGGGGCCACTCCTCCTTTCTTCTTGGACATCATTTAATAAGTGGATTATGTCTTAGGTATTCAAAGTTTCTAGGCTAATATCCACTTATCAGTGAGTGCATACCATGATTGATCTTTTGAGACTGGGTTACCTCACTTAGTGTGATGTTCTCCAGCTCCATCCATTTGTCTAAGTATTTCATGAATTCATTGTTTCTAATGGCTGAATAGTACTCCATTGTGTAAATATACCACATTTTTTTGTATCCATTCCTCCATTGAGGGACAACTGGGTTCTTTCCAGCTTCTGGCTACTACAAATAGGGTTGCTATGAACGTAGTGGAGCATGTGTCCTTATTGCATGCTGGGGAATCCTCTGGGTATATGCCCAGGAGTGGTATAGCAGGGCCCTCCGGAAGTGTCATGCCCATTTTTCTGAAGAACCCCCAGACTTATTTCCAAAGTGGTTACACCATCTTGCAATTCCACCAGCAGTGGAGGAGTGTTCCTTTTTCTCCACATCCTGGACAATAACTGCTGTCTCCTGATTTTTTGACCTTAGCCATTCTGACTGGTGTGAGGTGAAATCTTAAGGTTGTTTTGATTTGTATTTCCCTAATGATTAATGATAGTGAACATTTCTTAAGATGCTTCTCAGACATCCGAAGTTTTTCATGTGAAAATTCTTTGTTTAGCTCTGTACCCCACTTTTTAATAGGGTTATTTGGTTCTCTGGGTTCTACCTTCTTGAGTTCTTTGTATATATTAGATATTAGCCCTCTGTAGGATTTAGGGTTGGTGAAAATCCTTTCCCAATCTGTTGGTTGAAGTTTTGTCCTTTTGACAGTGTCCTTTGCCTTACAGAAACTTTGTAGTTTTATGAGGTCCTATTTGTCAATTCTTGATCTTAGAGCATAAGCTATTGGTGTTCTGTTCAGGAACTTTTCCCCCGTGCCCATGTCCTCAAGGGTCTTCCCCAGTTTCTTTTCTATTAGCTTCAGTGTGTCAGGTTTTATGTGGAGGTCCTTGTTCCACTTGGAGTTGAGCTTAGTACAAGGAGATAAGAATGGATCGATTCGCATTCTTCTGCATACTGACCTCCAGTTGAACCAGCACCATTTGTTGAAATAGCTATCTTTTTTCCACTGGATGCTTTCAGCTCCTTTGTCAAAGATCAAGTGACCATAGGTGTGTGGGTTCATTTCTGGGTCTTCAATCCTATTCTATTGATCCACTTGCCTGACATTGTACTAATACCATGCAGTTTTTATCACTATTGCTCTGTAGTAATCTTTGAGGTCTGGGATACTGATTCCCCCAGAAGTACTTTTGCTGTTGAGAATAGTTTTAGCTATCCTGGGTTTTTTGTTATCCCAGATGAATTTGAGAATTGCTCTTTCTAGCTCTATGAAGAACTGAGTTGGGATTTTGATCCGGATTGCATTAAATCTGTAGATTGCTTTTGGAAAGATGGCCATTTTAACTATACTAATCCTGCCAATCCACAAGAATGAAAGAATTTTCCATTTTCTGAGGTCTTCTTCGATTTCCTTCTTCAGAGATCTGAAGTTCTTGTCATATAGGTCTTTCACTTGTTTGGTTAGAGTCACCCCAAGATACTTTATGCTGTTTGTGGCTATTGTGAAGGGTGTCATTTTCCTGATACCAAAACCACACAAAGATCCAACTAAGAAAGAGAATTTCAGGCCAATTTCCCTTATGAATATCAATGCAAAAATACTCAATAAAATTCTTGCCCACTGAATCCAAGAACACATCCAAATGATTGTCCACCATGATCAAGTAGGCGTCATCCCAGGAATGCAGGGATGGTTCAATATAAGGAAATCTATCAATGCTATCCACTATATAAACAAACTCAAAGAAAAAAAAAACATGATCATTTCATTAGATGCTGAAAAAGTATTTGACAAAATTCAGCATCCTTTCATGCTCAAGTCTTGGAAAGGACAGGAATTTAAGGCCCATATCTAAACATGGTAAAAGCAATATATAGCAAACTGGTAGCCAACATCAAACTAAATGGAGAGAAACTTGAAGCAATCCCACTAAAATCAGGGACTAGACAAGGCTGCCTCCTCTCTCCATATCTTTTCAATATAGTTCTTGAAGTCCTAGCTAGAGCAATTAGACAACTTAAGGAGGTCAAAGGTATACAAATTGGAAAGGAAAAAGTCAAACTATCACTATTTGCAGATGATATGAGAGTATATTTAAGTGACCCAAAAAACTCTACTAGAGAACTCCTATAGCTGATAAACAACTTCAGCAAAGTGGCTGGTTACAAAATCAACTCAAGCAAATCAGTAGCCTTTCTATACTCAAAGGATAAGCAGACAGAGAAAGAATTCAGGATTCTAAAGAAGCCAATCAAATGTATTCTAGCTTTCGAGGAACACTTCTAGAAATTGTCATGGCAGTCACATATCAAATGGGCGTGTTTGAGAAATGCCTCATCATCCTGTAAGACATTACACGTGCTAAAATTATAATTACCAGTTATGTTCACTGAAAAGAAAAATGAATGCCCTATAAATGAATCAATAATGCTTCTTTAAAAGATAAATTAGATTAAACTATACAATTTCAAGCCACAATGGTATTAAACAGAAAGATTATTAGATTTGGACTCTGTCCCCTGAAAAGTTTCCTGCTATTTTCCAGGTGTCATTTTAATTTCCAGCAGGAAGATAATCTGATCCTCAGTAGGTTCATGGAAGTGCAGGGTCTCAATTTACTCCTTCACGGTGTTTTCAGGTAGAAAATATTTAATTTGAGCTGCTGAATTTCTTCACAAAAGTCCTATTTAACCATATAAAGCCATGTCACACATCCCTACTGATTCAGTATATGCACATCTTTTTATTAAAATAAAAGTATAAAAAATTTAAAGTGAAATGTGCCTGGAGGCAAAAATAGTAATAGAAAACCTTTATATCTTGACTTAATAAAATCCCCCAGGGAAGACTGAATAATTCCCATGATGAACTTGTCTTTAGAATTCTTAAATCTGAATACATTTTGGGGTTGTTTGTCTAATGAATCAGTAAGCAATAGGCAGTTCAAGACATATTTATGGATACGGGGAAGAGAAATCAACTATTAAGTCAGGTCTGTTAAGGAAGATTCAGACATGTCACTTCCCAGCCTCCCACGAGTCTCTACCCCCTCAGTAAGTTGACACCATCTAATCATTGAACCACTGCTTAAAACCCGAATGAAGAAATATACAAGGCAAAAGGATTGACTATTTAGGCTGTGGGAAAGCCTTGCCCTCATAAAACATTATGGAAACATTATATTTGTGGGAAGATAACATGGTTTGGTGTGTAAAATTAAAAACATCTAATAACTCTACACACTATTTAAAGAGAATCAGAAAACTGTCAGAAGTATATAATTTCTTTCAGAGATGAAGGATGATGATCTTTTTAACTCATTGATGATTACCAACAGGGTTACTTGTATTACATTCCTAGGTTTTTAAATTACTAGTTACTAACTGATAACAATAGGGTCCAAATACAATTAAATATCATGTTTTATACCATGTATCTGAACACCTAATTTTCCTATTTCATACTCTATGGATGACAATGTATTAAAGGTACTATTTTTCAATCATGTATTTTATGATGAAAAGGTTCTCAACCAATGACTGTCTTTTTTTTAATTAGATATTTTCTTTATTTACATTTCAAATATTATCCCCTTTCCACAGTTCTCCTCAGAAACCCTCCAATCCCATTCCTACTCCCCCTGCTAACTAACCCACCCACTCCCACTTCATTATCCTGGCATTACCCTACCCTGGGGCAATGAAACTTCTCAAGTCCAAGGGCCTCTTCTCTCAATGATGTCTGACCAAGACATCTCCAGCTACCCGTGAGGCTGGAGCCAAGGGTTCCTCCATGTGTACTCTTTTGTTGGTAGTTAAGTCCCTGGGAGCTTTGGTGGTACTGGTTGAGTGTGTTAAGTGCTGTTCTAAACATGTATCTCTGTACATAGATTTTTAGAAAGTTGTTTTTGGCAATTGATTTGTGTGTATGTGTGTGTGTGTGTGTGTGTGTGTGTGTGTGTGTGTGTGTGTGTGTTCCAACTTCTCATTACTGGAAAGGAATCTACAAAGAAAAGCATCAGTAGTTAACCAATGCTGAAGCTTTGGTAGAGATTACTGATGTGTACCAACAATCTTTCAGACTAATAAAAGACATTTTGAATGTCTATTCCCTTATGTTAGCCACTGGCCAACACTGTAGAACTGTTCTTTAATCTGAAGGTACCTTGTATGTTAGTTAACAATTTATTATTCACCTTACCTTTTATAAATCTACAACACCTATTATTTACTTTGTGTGTTTATTGGTATATTCTTCTAGTAATTGCTTAGTAAATCTCTGAGAAGGTTTGCTTTACTTTTGTCTCACAGAGTCATTTCTGTACATTATTCTTTCTAGAGTTGACCAAGGTCATTTCCTTTGATCTAGACAATAGGCTCCTGGGCAGGTGTTTGAAACTTATGTTTGTAAGTTGAAAAATTAGCCGGGTGTGGCTGTCCATGGCTGTAATCACAGCATTGGAGGTTCAGGTGCAAGCCTGACTCTGACAAAACCAAACTAAAACAAACAATCAAAAACAAAACAACACACACACACACACACACACACACACACACACACAGACCAGCAAAGAAAACAAGAAAACAAACTGAAAATTTGAGATTTAATTACATTGTATGTTTAAATTTCAGAGCAGAGTGTTCAGGACAGAGCTTCAGTTGGTTGTTAAAGCCAGAACATTCTGGAGATAAAAAAATTATGGGCCAAGGAGGGGGTAGGAGCATACCAGGCTGGATTCTTTCTTTCAATACAAAAAAAAAAAAAAAAGAGCAGAAGATTATTTCTTTTAAAGATTTCACATTGCTTAGAGTTACAGGCCATCTATTTTTGTTAATTAACCTCAAACAAGTAAAAGTAAGTTATTCTTGTTGTTTTCTCCAGCCAAAAGGTGTTTTTATAGTTTAGGGCAAGGCTCCAACCAGACTTTAGCTCCTTTGGCCCCAGGAAAGTTCTCCACCCTGATTACATTTCAAAGACATTTTCTAGAACCTTGAGAAAGACAGTCCTGGGTTGTAAAATTTGAAAGAGGCTTTAAAAAATATTTACATCTCAAAGGGCAGAGGAAGGATTTACAATTACATTACCTTTACTGAAAGAATTGTTGACAATGGGGAGGTCAAAGGTCTTCAGTCAGGACTCAGCCCAGCTGATGGTTCTGCTGAGTGGGAGAATTAGGCCTTTGGGATCACTCACAATAACCCGCAATATTTAGAAAGAACCTGGTAGTAGAAGTTATGGCAAAGACCTTTCAGCAAGCTTGTCTTGATTTATAATTTGGTAAATGTAATAACACTAGAAACCTACAGTATACTATTAATATAAAATAAGAAAATATTCCAGTGGCCCGTGTATGTTATGCTCTACTTTTCTTTTTTCCCCCTCTTTTTCTTTTTTTGCTCATTTATACATTTTATATTTCTCCCTCTCTTTTTTTAAATTGGATGTTTTCTTTATTTACATTTCAAATGTTATCCCTTTTCTGGGACCCCACCCCCACAGGAAACCCCCATCCTATCTCCCCTCACATGCTTCTATGAGGTTGTTCCCTCACCCACCCACTCCTGCCTTCTTGCCCTGGCATTCCCCTACACTGGAGCATCAAGCCTTCACAGGACCAAGGGCTTCACCTCCCATTGATGCCTGATAAGGTCATCCTCTGCTACAAATGCAGCTGGAGCTATGGGTCCCTCCATGTGTACTCTTAGATTGGTGGTTTAGTCCTTGGGAGCTCTGGGGAAGGGTGTATTTTATATTTTTTATTAATTATTTACTTTACATCACTATCTCAGCTTCCCCTCCCTCCTCTCATCCCAGTCTCTCTCTCTCTCACCTCATCTTTCACCATCTTCCTATCCTCTCTCTCTATTCAAAAAATGCCCAGAAAATGGGAGACCCACCTTGGCATATCTCGTTTTAGTAGAACTAGGTTCATTTTCTCCTATTATGACTAGGCAAGATAGACAGTTAAGGGAACAGGATCCAAAGACAGCAACAGAGTCAGATACAGCTCCTGCTGGTAGGAGTCTCTTATGAACATCGAGCTGCACAACGGTTACATATGTGCCAACGGCCTATATCTGTCCCATATACATGCTCCCTGGTGGTTCAGTCTTGCGGTATCCTTGACCTCTCTGAATCATCCCTTCATTCATACACTGTTTCATATAATTTCCCAAGGTCCATGAAATGTTGGGCTGTGGGTCTCTGCATCTGTTTTCCATCAGTTTCTGGGTGAAGCTTCTCATATGACAGTTATGCTTGGCACCTAACTGGAGGTATAGCAGGATATCATGAATAGTATCAAAGATGGGCTCTCTCTCATGGCATGGATTTCACACTAGGCCAGTCATTGATTCTCCATTCCTTCAATTTCTGCTCCTTCTTTACATCTGCACATCTTGACGGGAGAAGAAATTGTGGATCTAAGGTTTTGTGGCTGGGTTGGTGTTCTTCAATGGGAAGACTTTTCTGGTTATAGGAGATGGCCAGTTCAGGCTACATATTGTGCATTGCTAAGACTCTAATCTAGGGTCATCCTCACAGATCCCTGGGAATTTCAGTTGTTTCTAACTGCTCCCAGAGAGGCAACCTCCAACACACACACACACACACACACACACACAAATTCTAGTTCTCTCTCTCCCTTTTGTTCTCCTTCCAAGTGATCCCTTCTCCTCCTCTTTCTACCAAATTCCCTCCCTCCATCTCTGATTTCTCTTCTGTTTCACCTTTTCAGTGAGGTTCAAGTACTCCCCACCCCTTTGTCCCTCCTTGTTACTTAGCTCCTTTGGATCTGTGTATTGTACCATGGTTAATCCTGCACTGTATGGCTACTATCCACATATAAGTATACAAGATAGTTTCTCCGAAAAAAGCAAGGCAGACTGGTGAAAGGCAGAGGGAGCTTTGTTGCAATTTACATTTCATACAAGCTCTCAATAGCTTGTCTTTGTTCTTTATCAGTAATCTTATAATACTTAGAGCTCCTGAAACCAGATTTAGAAAATTGTCAACTATTGTCCTTCAGGGCAATTAAAGATATCATGAGGTCTTCTAGGACCAGAGATACTACTCAATCCCATTCTGTAGTCCAGTAATTCATAGTCATCACAGTTATGTTGTTTGAAGAAATTGTATGTTTTAGAGTCAGACTTTGGGGATACAGTATTGCTGATATGTGGAATGATGGGATATGATAGTATTAGAAATGGGTCTGGGGTCCCAAAAATGATCCCACAACTCAAAGTGTTTTGAGAAGTGACAAAGTTTTACTTCTATAAAAGGGTACATGGCTGTGCTTTAGGAGGTAAGCAAACACATTTTCTGAGATACCAGTAGGATTTTGTTCCTACTGGGGATGTTGTGTCTCAACTGAGTGGTTAGAATTCAGCATGGTACAACTAACTGGTCATCAAACTACAACTTTTGACTGCAGAATGCAATATTGAGAAAATATCTGTAAAAAGTGCTGACAGACTGGGTTTTTGACAGATGGGATCTTCACAAGTTTCTTTAAAGCTAGAATTTTCTTTGTCTTGTTTAGCCCTTGGAACCATAAGACATCTACATCCTTCGTAGATAGCAATGGATAAAGGATAAAGAGAGATCCTGCAGTTGGTTTGAAAACATACTCAAAATCTACTTCTATATGATAGAATTTCCTCAGGAGGAAACAATCTAAAACAACCAGCAGAGCCCAAAGAAAGAAAACTTCCTTTCTTAAAATTGATAATTCTATGTAATTTCAGACCAGAATGCCCTGTATCAGTCTCAAGAACTCTGCTTTGCATTCCTAAAACTGTTCAATGAAGTGCCTGAATTAGCTCTCTTGAGATTTTTCCTTGTGTTTTTAATATCTTAATATTACTACCTTAGCATTTGAAGTCTTAGAAAAAGGTTTATTCATTTGTTATTTATTTATTCATCTACTGTATGCATGTCTGTGTACCTTGTGCTTATTTGGTATCCTTGAACTCATATTGTCTGCAGGAGTAGTAAATGATGAACCAACTTTCCAACATTTGTCTAACCCTATCACATGTATTTCTTACACTATCATATCCCGCATGTGTGGTCTTCTCCCCAGTCTTTCCTCCCACATATCAGCAATACATTTCCCCAATGTATGACTCTAAATTTGCCATTTCTTCCAACAACATGACTGCAATGATTCTGAATTACTGTATTAATCATTTAGTGATTATAGGAAAACCATGTCAAATCATCTTTTTATGATTAATTTAATATGTATTTTTTAAAATATTTCCAAATCTAGTTTAAATGATGCTTATAGAATGACAGATTTCCATTGAATTAGGCAAGATTTCAGGAAAGACTTAAGGTTTAACTCATAATTTGAAAATGGTAGCCTGCTTAATTATCATCTAGATAATTGTGCAGAACTCAGCTCATTAAGCTGTTTTTAATTAAAGAGAAAAATAAACAATATACTATGTTTATATTAGCAAACAGAAAATAAATTGAGAAGTTTCTTTTGCTTTTTTTTTTTTTAAATTTCAGACTTACTTTTTATGCATCAGAAATTGAAACCACAGCCTGCAGTATGTGGGTGGGTACTCTATCAGAGAGCTGGACCCCAGTTCCGTAAATTTCAGAATCTGAAACTGAAGCCCAATGCAGATAATTAAAATTGTGCCTACAGATCTAAAATTATCTGGTACTGTCAATAAAATAAAATTGCATTTACATAGCTGTGTTGCAATCTTGTTGATGTGTCTGAATCAAATTCAATAGCAGCATTTATCTCCTATTGAGGCAATCAAGAGTCCAGAGGAGGCTGAAATACCACAGGAATAAGCAGGTCAGCTCTACATCTTTAGGGACCTTTAAGGACACCTCATTAATAGTGAGAAAATGCACACAGTTGTAGAAGGTATATACTGCAAAGAAACAGGCTAAACTGATACTCACAGGGGCAGAGAAATGGGGGAAAGTCACATAACCTTTCAAAGAGCCTCCTCTTGTTATAGTGTTTCACTGCTGAGGGTACAGTGGAGCATCTGAAACTCATCCACATTTCTTTCAATCCTGGCAGTCTCCAGAGAAATGATGTAGTCTG
Organism: Apodemus sylvaticus; assembly: GCF_947179515.1. NCBI lineage: Eukaryota > Metazoa > Chordata > Mammalia > Rodentia > Muridae > Apodemus > Apodemus sylvaticus. Next base: position 110,473,087 of record NC_067473.1, read on the forward strand.
TATCTTTAATCCATTTGTAGAAGAAAAAGAAAAAACAAATGGAATCATCTCAGAGGCTGTGTCTGCCCCACATCCAAGCAAGAGGACCAGGGTGAGAGTCAAATGAAAGTGACCATTCTTATCCATTAATTTACAATATTTTCTTACAGGTTCTCAGAAAGGAAACTGGGAAGGGCAATAACATTTGAAATGTAAATAGACAAAATAACCAATAAATTTCTTTTAAAAAATTGAAAAAAATAAAAAAACAAATTAAAAACATATTTCTTGCATTGAATCTGTATATTGCTTTTGGCAAAATGGCCATTTTAACTATATTGATTCTACCGATCCATGAGCATGGGAGGTTTTCCCATTTTTTGAGGTCTTCTTCCATTTCCTTCTTCAGAATCTTGAAGTTCTTGTCATACAGATCTTTCACATGTTTGGTAAGAGTCACCCCAAGATACTTTATACTGTTTGTGGCTACTGTGAAGGGGGTCATTTCCCTAATTTCTTTCTCAGCCTGCTTATCCTTTGAGTATAGGAAGGCCACTGATTTGCTTGAGTTGATTTTATAACCTGCCACTTTGCTGAAGTTGTTTATCAGCTGTAGGAGTTCTCTGGTGGAGTTTTTTGGGTGACTTAGGTAGACGATCATGTCATCTGCAAATAATGATAGTTTGACTTCTTCCTTTCCAATTTGTATCCCTTTGACCTCCTTATCAAAATCCCAACTCAATTCTTCACAGAGTTAGAAAGAGCAATTATCAAATTCATCTAGAATAAAAAAAAAAACCCAGGATAGCTAAAACTATTCTCAGCAACAAAAGAAATTCTGGGGGAATCAGTATCCCTGACCTCAAGCAATACTACAGAGCAATAGTGTTAAAAACTGCATGGTATTGGTACAGTGACAGGCAGGAGGATCAATGGAACAGGATTGAAGATCCAGAAATGAACCCACACAACTATGGCCACTTGATCTTCGACAAAGAGGCTGAAAACATCCAATGGAAAAAAGATAGCCTTTTCAACAAATGGTGCTGGTTCAACTGGAGGTCAGCATGCAGAAGAATGCGAATTGATCCATCCTTGTCTCCTTGTACTAAGGTCAAATCCAAATGGATCAAGGACCTCCACATAAAGCCAGACACTCTGAAGCTAATAGAAAAGAAACTGGGGAAGACCCTTGAGGACATCAGTACAGGGAGAAACTTTCTGAACAGAACACCAATAGCGTAAACTCTAAGACCAAGAATTGACAAATGGGACCTCATAAAATTACAAAGTTTCTGTAAGGCAAAGGACACCATCAAGAGGACAAATCGGCAACCAACAAATTGGGAAAAGATCTTCAACAATCTTACATCAGATAGAGGGCTAATATCCAATATATATAAAAGTTAGACTCCAGAAAACCAAACAACCCTATTAAAAAATGGGGTACAGAGTTAAACAAAGAATCCTCACCTGAAGAACTTTAGATGGCGGAGAAGCATCTTAAAAAATGCTCAATTTCATTAGTCATTAGGGAAATGCAAATCAAAACAACCCTGAGATTCCACCTTACACCATTCAGAATGGCTAAGGTTAAAAATTCAGGAGACAGCAGGTGTTGGAGAGGGTGTGGAGAAAGAAGAGCACTCCTCCACTGCTGGTGGGGTTGCAAATTGGTACAACCACTCTGGAAATCAGTCTGGCGGTTCCTCTGAAAACTGGGCACCTCACTTCCAGAAGATCCTGCTATACCACTCCTGGGCATATACCCAGAGGATTCCCTACCATGTAATAAGGATACATGCTCTACTATGTTCATAGCAGCCCTATTTATAATTGCCAGATGCTGGAAAGAACCCAGGTATCCCTCAACAGAAGAGTGGATGCAAAAAATGTGGTATATCTACACAATGGAGTACTATTCAGCCATTAGAAACAATGAATTCATGAAATTCATAGGCAAATGGATGGAGCTAGAGAACATTATACTAAGTGAGGTAACACTGACTGAAAAGGTGAATCATGGTATGCACTCACTAATAAGTGGATATTAACCTAGAAAACTGGAATACCCAAAACATAATCCACACATCAAATGAAGTACAAGAAGAAAGGAAGAGTGGCCCCCTGTTCTGGAAAGACTCAGTGAAGCAGTATTTGGCAAAACCAGAACGGGGAAGTGGGAAGGGGTGGGTGGGAACTTAGGGGGAGAGAAGGGGGCTTGCGGGACTTTGGGGAGTGGGGGGCTAGAAAAGGGGACATCATTTGAAATGTAAATAAAAAATATATCAAATAAAAAAACTTTAAAAAAACAAAAAAAAAACATATTTTTTTTTAGTTTTTTTTTCTGTACATATATGTGTATGTGTGTAAGCATGTGCATGGTAAGGGCCTCACATAACGAGAAGACAACTTTTGAGAGTTGAGTCTCTTCTTCCACCATAGGGTCCTGGGAATCAATCTTATGTTCTCAGCATTCATGGTGATAACATTCACCCATTGAACAATCTCATATGCCAAGATCTTCTCAGTTTTCATAAATTTGTATGTTCTACTAGAAAAGAAAGCCCAGAGATGTTGTGTCTTTAGATCTTATTTGCTTTCCTTAGATTTATTTTTTTCCAACTATTTTTTAATTCAATATATTTTTTTATTACATTTCAAATGATTTCCCCTTTCTGGCCCCTCGCTCCCCGAAAGTCCCATAAGCTCTCTTCCTTCCCCCTGTTCCCCCATCCACTCCTTCCCACTTCCCTGTTCTGGTTTTGCCCTATACTGCTACACTGAGTCTTTCCAGAACCAGGCCACTCCTCTGGAACCCACATACTATGTCACTTGATCCTCAACAAGGGAGCTGAAAACATCCAGTGGAAAAAAGATAGCCTTTTCAACAAATGGTGTTGGTTCAGCTGGAAGTCAGCATGCAGAATAATGGGAATTGATCCATTCTTATCTCCTTGTACTAAGCTCAACTCCAAATGAATCAATGACCTCCACATAAAGCCAGACACTCTGAAGCTAATAGAAAAGAAACTGGGTAAGACCCTTGAAGACATTGGTACAGGGAGAAAGTTCCTGAACACAACACCAATAGTGTATGCTCTAAGATCAAGAATAGACAATTGGGACCTCATAAAACTACAAAGTTTCTGTAAGGCAAAGGACACCATCAAGAGGACAAATCAGCAATCAACAAATTGGGAAAAGATGTTCACCAACCCTACATCAGATAGAAGGCTAATATCCAATATATGCAAAGAACTCAAGAAGTTAGACCCCAGAAAGACAAATAACCCTATTAAAATGGGGTACAGAGCTAAATAAAGCATTTTCACCCAAAGAACTTTGGCTGGCTGAGAAGCATCTTAAAAAATGCTCAACTTCATTAGTCATTAGGGAAATGCAAATCAAAACCACCCTGAGATTTCACCTTACACCAGTCAGAATGGTTAAGATTAAAAACTCAGGAGACAGCAGGTGTTGGCGAGGATGTGGAGAAAGAGGAACACTCCTCCACTGCTGGTGGGGTTGCAAATTGGTACAACCACTCTAGAAATCAGTCGGGCGGTTCCTCAGAAAACTGGACACATCACTTCTGGAGGATCCTGCTATACCACTCCTGGACATATACCCAGAGGATTCCCCAGCAGATAATAAGGATACGTGCTCCACTATGTTCATAGCAGCCCTATTTATAATAGCCAGAACCTGGAAAGAACCCAGGTATCCCCCAATGGAAGAATGGATGCAAAAAATATGGTGTATATATACACAATGGAGTACTATTCAGCCATTAGAAACAATGAATTCATGAAATTCTGAGACAAATGGATGGAGCTGGAGAACATCATACTAAGTGAAGTAATGCAGTCTCAAAAGATTAATCATGGTATGCACTCACTAATAAGTGGATATTAACCTAGAAAGCTGGAATACCCAAAACATAATGCAATCCACTACATAAACAAACTCAAAGAAAAAAACCACATGATCATTTCATTGTATGCAGAAAAAGCATTTGATAAAATTCAGCATCCTTTCATGCTTAAAGTCTTAGAAAGAACAGGAATTCAAGGCCCATACCTAAACATAGTAAAGCAATATACAGCAAACGGGTAGCCAACATCAAAACTAAATGGAGAGAAACTTGAAGCAATCCCACTAAAATCAGGGACTAGACAGGGCTGCCCACTTTCTTCTTATCTTTTCAATATTGTACTTGAGGTACTAGCTCGGGCAATTCGACAACATAAGGAGGTCAAAGGGATACAAATTGGAAAAGAAGAAGTCAAACTATCATTATTTGCAGACGACATGATAGTCTACCTAAGTGACCCAAAAAACTCCACTAGAGAGCTCCTACAGCTGATAAACAACTTCAGCAAAGTGGCAGGTTATAAAACCAACTCAAGCAAATCAGTAGCCTTCCTATACTCAAAGGATAAGCAAGCTGAGAAAGAAATTAGGGAAATGACACCCTTCACAATAGCCACAAACAGTATAAAGTACCTTGGTGTGACTCTGACCAAACAAGTGAAAGATCTGTATGACAAGAACTTCAAGACTCAGAAGAAGGAAATGGAAGAAGACCTCAGAAAATAGAAAAATCTCCCATGCTCATGGATTGGAAGGATTAATATAGGTAAAATGGCCATTTTGCCTAAAGCTATCTACAGATTCAACACAATACCCACCAAAATCCCAACTCAGTTCTTCATAGAACAATTCTCAAATTCATCTGCAATAACAAAAAAACCTAGGATAGCTAAAACTATTCTCAACAACAAAAGAAATTCTGGGGAAATCAGTATCCCGGACCTCAAGCAATACTACAGAACAATAGTGTTAAAAACTGAATGGTATTGGTACAGTGTCAGGCAGGAGGATCAATGAAATAGGACTGAAGACCCAGAAATGAACCCACATGCCTATGGCCACTTTCCTTGGGTTTATAAGTGAATGAGCCATTGCTTTCTAATGCTTCTTCACGGGCATCTACTCATCACTAAGGTTTTGTGCAGGGGGCATTTCAGAGCACTATTCTACCCATTCTACATCATTCTACATCACTGGCTGTATCATCACACAAAGGGGCTGAGATACACAGTTGAGGCTGAAAAAATGTTTAGTGAATGAAAACACTTACACCAATTTAGGTTTCCAGTCCCCATGCCAGATAGCTGTCAGCCTTTTAGAATTCAGGCTCCAGGAGAATCAGGGTGATCCTCTGCTGGCCTTATTTTCCACACAGGTGCCATACATCAAGCATCTCTCTCTGTCTCTCTCTCTCTCTCTCTCTCTCTCTCTCTCTCTCTCTCTCTCTCTCACACACACACACACACACACACACACACACACACAAACACACACACACACACACACAAAGATAAAAATAAATCTTAAAAAATAAGCACTTCATAAATATTGACCCATTTGATAATCAAAACAATTTTATAAAGAGATAGGCAACAATATCCTATAGTTTAATGTCGTGCAATTGAGGGTTTTAGTGATATGTAAATGATAATTGGGTTCTACACACCTGTTACTGGCCCCAATTATCAGAGCCATTTTTCTGCATCAGCACTCAGCTCCAGTATGCCCTGTGTTATGCAATTCTTCCAAAGCCCAGATTCCACTTTACTCTTGAACTAGCAGAAAGCAAAAGTAGTTAAAAACAAAAAACAAACACAGCAGTACCGTAACAGCAAAGAACCTTGGAAAAAAATCACAGGCATTTGAGTTTTGCGTTTCAACTGTACAGCATGTTTATTAGGGGAAATATTTCAAGAATGAATTTCAATTCAGGAAGTCCAAGTAAGTTAAGAAAAGTTGACTATTGTACCCTAAATAATGTGGATATTTATTTAGATATCTCTGTACAAAAATAAAACAAACCAAAGTTAAAAACTTAAATTCACAATCAAAATGAAGGCAGATGACTTTTATGAAACTTAAATATTTGCCAAATATTTTTTTGTTTATGCCTATTTTAAGTCCACTGAGTGGTTTAAATATACACACATGTATGCATGCAATAATAATTAGTAAAAAAGAAACCCAGGAATTTGAATGTGAGTGGGGAAAGGTTATATAGGAGGATTTAGAGAGAGTAAAGGGAAGGGAGAAATGTTATAATAACATTATAATAATAAAAATGAAAAGAAGAAAATATAAATTTACTTGTGAGTGTATATGTTGTGTCTACATACACATGTATAGAGATGCATGCACATATAAAATATAGTCATGATCTCTGTGTATGTGTGAATGCTTGTATACATGCAGGTATGTACTCTTGTGTTATATATGTATGTAGGCCAGGGACAGCCTTGGTTGTCATTCTTTAGGAACTATGTCATCCAGGCTAAATTTTTAACAAGAATCTCACTATCACCCAAAATAGTATTGGAGTAGGATAGGCTATCTGATTCACAACCTACAAGGATTTTAAATATAGTTAATTTTGCTGGTCTGGCGAGGTATGGAGGAGGTATTGATATATCAGCTGATCTACATATTGATATATCACCGATCTACAGTGGGGACTCAGATCCAGAGTACCATTTGCTTCTGCATCAGACAATAGATTAGTAACAGATGTTTTATGTTTAGCTGAAGGAACACAGATGAAAGTAACAGACTTTCCATTCTTGTGAGACCATGGTCAAATGAGCAGTTGTCCCCCTTCTAAACAGCTGCTATCAAACGTGTGGAACCTGGAATTGAGGTGAAGCCTGCCCTGCACTAGGATGAAACTTCCAGAGTCCTCTCTAATCTTCTTGCCCTGCACTAACAATCTTCTCTCCCCTCAGACATGTGAAGGCTCCATTTTCCTTTTCTGAAAATTTATCCGCTACAGCTAATGTTTGCACAGCTAAAGGTATAACCTTCTATTTTAATTTACTTCATTTTCTATTTATAAATATCTTTCCCCATCTTGTGTAAACAATATATTATCTTTATGGTTAAATAAAATTTTAAAAAAGAACAAAATGAATGTCAATGATGAAACTGTCCATTTTAATATTGTATGTACCTATCTTTTACATTCATACATGACTCCCCTATAAACATTTTAATCACAAATATACATTCAATATGCAGAGTTTGGTAGCATTTCATTTTTACGGGATACCAGCTAGTAAAAGTATATCTTAAATGATCTTGTTCAAAATCTGTATAAGCTTTTGAAAAGAACACAATGCTGATATTTTAAATTATGCTCTCCAGATGTTATCTGTCACAAGGATGCAATTCCTCACTGTATCAGGAAAGCAGACATTCCCTATGGCTAAATAAATGAGTGTGACTCTACCCCAATGAGACTTATAAGCATAGGAATCACACCACTTGGATTGGTCTAAGGGTTGTACCGGTTGAATCTCACCTTTATTCCTATTTGAGTAGCTGCATAAACTTCCATTCTCTGGAGTGGGCATGTCTCATGTAAACCTTTTGCTTCCTTTAAGACATCTGTTATGTGTCCAGGCTTTTGTTATTAGAAAAATGACTCATCAAGTATTCTAGTAGGCTCTGTGCTCCATGCAGAGTGTACCATTTCTGAAGCTAACTGCCTTGGGCTTCAGCTAAATCTCCTATCTGTCTAATTGGGCTCCACTGACGAGCAAGTTTTGATATGTCAAATCTGCACAACATTTTGCAAATATATGCTTCCTTGCTTATGTTTGGATGACAGTCACCGATCTACCTCTATCCATGTCTCTCTCTCTCTCTGTTTGTGTGTGTGTATGTGTGTGTGTGTGTGTTTGTAGTGTGTGTATGTATATTGTTTTCACCTAGATGTAGACACACATGCACTTGTATGTGCATATAGAAATCCAAGTTTGTTGACATGAATCATTCTGTGTCACCCTTCACCTTACTCATTGAGACAAGGTCTCTCAGTCAAATTTTGAGCTCATTGATATGTCTGCTCTTGCTAAGCAACAGGCTCTGGGGATCCTTTGTTTCTGTCTTCCAGGGATGGTATGAGAAGCAGGTCACTTTGCACACCTAGTATATACATACTTCCTTGAGATCTGAACCCCAGTACTCATGCTTGCACAGCAAGGGCTTTAAAGACAGGCCTTTTCTCAGCCTGGGCATCATTTTTGTTGCAAGGTTTCACATTTCTTTTTTTTTTCCAGCATAATATTTAATTGATTAATTGGGAATTTCATATCATGCACTTTGATCACATTAATTCCTAGTCCTTTCATGTCCACCTATCCCGGACTCTTGTTACTTCCCCCACCCCCCCCCCCCAAAAAAAAAGGGAAGGGTTAGGAGGAGAAGGAAGAGGAGCAGGAGAGAGAGAATGGAAAGGAAGAAGAAGAAGAAAACAAACAAGTCCAATTTGTGCTGCCCATATACTTGCAGTTTTTAAACTTCATGTCTTAAGATTAGAAAAGCAGAGACAGATATTTGTCAGTCTGCTCTGCCTGGAAGAACTGTCAATTTGGTTTTCCTCGGTCACTGTGTACATTCTAATGCTATTATTTGGACTGTGCCCAGCTTTCATGCTCCGCTTTGGAAACATTGCCCAAAGACTGATTAAAGCTGTGTGATTTCTGCTTTCTACCCTTCTGATCACATCATTGGTTTCCTGTCAGACACTTTAGAAGATAGGATTGCTGATGTTCTATTACTTGTTTGATCATTCTCATTACTCAAGTCAGAGGACTCAGGATTTGGAAAGGTGATGGTAATGATTTTATGATTATGGTTAAGGTTTCTTTTGCTGTTGTCTCCTGTATTTGTTGTTTAAATATATTTTAGATAGAGTTTGGCATTTCAAGAGCTCTACTGCTTGCTAAACTGAACTGCCCATGCCAAGATGCATATCATGGTAGAAATTTTACCCACAGAGAATCAAACCCTGGCTTTCATGGGAGTTTTGTGTTATAAGAAGGAATATTGATACAAATGAGTTTCTGTGTAATAGAATTCAGAAACTGGAGAAAGATGCAAGAAAGAGGGAAAAAATATGAGGTTTTCATTCTCATCAACATAGTAAGAATAAGGAAACTATCTAAGAAGACAGACTGGACAGACAGAACAAGAACGTAGTGTGTTATTGAGAATAGTAATGTGACTATACAGTACCAGTCAAATTTAGTGTGTTTTGTTTTTGTTTCCTCATATTCTGAGTAGGGATGGTATCTCCATCACAGAGGACTGTATTGAGTTTATTATCAGTTGGTCTCAGGTTAATGCTTTGGAAGGAAAAGATAAGATTTTTGAGGATGTATTACATGCAAAAGTTGAATGGTTCTTTGAATCTTAACTGAATTCACATTTTCAAAATATGTGGGGCTTGCCATTTCCCTGTGACTCAGGTATGACCTAATACAAACTACCAAATTTGAGGGTCGTATGAGATTATTCTGCAATATCCACAGCCATTGTGAACTGCAAAAGAGCTATTTGAAGGGTTACAATCTCAAATTGATGTAAGACATGAGCCTCAAAACCTGTCAGCCTGCACGCTAGAAACAAGAGGACCTGGAAGTCATGCAGGATGGAAATGGCATAGAGTTTAATTCCTCTTCCTTATGCATTCAAAGACAATGGACACAATGTTTTAAAAAAATATATTTGGACCTGAAATGTCTTTTAAATTAATTTTGGTTCTATATACCATTGAACAAATAGACAACTGATAATATTATTAAAAAATTGACCTGAATTCTGAATATCCACATGTGTAAAATTGATACACAAATGAGGGTGCATTTGTACAGTGCATTCCTACTGTCCAGACATGTAGAAAACACTTTTGTGGTCACATGACTTACCATATAGCTAAATAAAACACAAAATATGATTGGTTTGGTAATAGCACTTGCTGCCTGATAAATGATCAGAGTTCCAGTTCCTAATACCCATGTTGTTTGGGACAGAAGTACCTGTAACACCATCATCAGAGTATCTGACTCCTAATTCTGTTCTCTGGAGGCACATGCATACACAAGAACACACAAACACACATACACACGCATAAAACGCACATAATTATTTTTAATATAAGCAAAATAGAGATAATTGATCCAACTTATGCTCCAAAATAAAATAAATTATTCTGGCTTTTTTACTCTCTAGAATGTATATAAGAATTTGTTGCAATGGTTTGATTGGTACACTATCCAAATTTAACATGTATAGTCTTATTATTTTAACATAAAATATAATCTCTCTAATTATATCATTAATCCATAAAATAGATTATTTGGAATATGCCACAATTTAGTACATTTTTCACATGTACAAAAACGTTCATAACTTTTTAAATTACATATCTGAAAGTCATCTTGCCAACTGTTAGCAGTATAACAAGCCAATGTGTTTTAGAGTTCACATGTAGCACATGGACATTCAATGAAAATTTTAAAATATGCATTGACTTTTAGGGCTCTGCATGTTGAATACTCAACACTCTGAATTGTTTGTGCCTAAAGCATTTCATGTGGTAGAATGTATATCAACCTTGGAATCATTGTAAGGCCCTGTTTTAATAAATGAAGCACAACAAAGTGGTAAAGAGTTTATTATAAAATATGTCATCATACAATCAATTATACAAGCTACTGCCTGGATTGAAAATTTGTTCCCCAATGTGTGAAATTAGAAAAATTGTTATGATGTTAATATTTAAATATTTTGAAAATTTAAAATAAACCTCAGAAAGGGGAAATCATTTGATATGTAAATAAAGAATACATCGAATTAAAAAAAAAAGAAATACACACACACACACACACACACAAAAAGAATACTGGGAGTGTGGGTATATGGATCAGTGAGTAAGATCATTTGATCTAAAAGCATGCTGACCTGAGTTCCAATTGCTAGCACCCATTTAAACTTTACTATGTAAGGTCATATATAACCTTGGCATTTCAGGAAACAGCTGGGAAATAGCACAGGTTCAGTGAAACACTCTTTCACAAGGGGAAAGACAGAGAAAAATAGGAAATCTGACATATTCTATCTTTGATATTCTACCTTAACACACACACACACACACACACACACACACACAAACACCTCAAATGTCAACCCAAGATTCATTACTGTAAAAAAGAAAAAAAATCAGAAATTTAGCATTTCATATATAAGTTAATATAGAGTTCTGGGTAATTGTTACTGTATCAATGTTGAATCAGCTAGGTTTAGACTTAAAAGACAATAATTGAATAATCTCAAATAATTAAGCATTATTTTTCAGCTTTAGCTTGGATAGACTAATGTCTCATTTTATCAGTTCCTTTGTTTCTATACATATGTGTGATATCATTTTCTATGAAGGTTTAACCAATACACTATCCTTGAGCCAAGTGTTGGCTCATCTAGATTCCACATGATTACCTACAATTCTTGAATTACAGTGCTTGAAAGATTTAACTACAACATACTATTGTAAGCCAGGTACTCCAGAAAGCATTCTTCTGAACTTAGCCTGATCTTAAAAGGGTATTAAATCTTTTTAAGCTAAGCTTTATACATATATATAAAAGGGTCATAATAAGTTCCAATTGCACTTGATTAAAAGTGCAAAAAAGACACCTGATTATATGCCCAGCTTTCTATAATTACATGATAGTCATTACATTAGCTCAGTCCTCAGTTGTATTGACTTAGTTGGAGAGCTCTGGAAGCTACTGGACTAAACTGAAGAAGTCAGAGCTCTTCTGTGAAGTTTTACTAACTTTTCTATATAATCAGCTATTTTTCTTTTATTCATTGAATCTCCCTTTCTCTCCTCTCTATTCCCTTCCTTTTTTTCTTTGTTCCTATTCAATCAATTTTATACCTTCCCTTTTCTCACCTCCCATCTCTTTTGGAATGTGTGTGTGTGTGTGTGTGTGTGTGTGTGCATACGAGTGAAACAAAGAGAGAGAAAGAGGAAGAGGAAGAGAGAGAGAGAGAGAGAGAGAGAGAGAGAGAGAGAGAGAGAGAGAGAGAGAGAGAGAGATTTGAAGCCTTTTCTCATGAATGCTAAAAACACATTCTGTCACTGATATCGCCACAGACCCTTGTTTTTCTTATCCACTGAATCCGTCATCTTGGTATTATCTTCAGAATCATGCACAGTAGCAGTCTTAGTCAGTGTTCTATGTTCTAAAGAGACATCATGACCACAGGAGCTCTTATAAAAAATAATTTAATTGTGGCTTGATTACAGTTTTAGAAGATTAGTTGGTTATTTTCATAAAGGGGAGCATGGTGGCACATAGTTAGATATAGTAATTGAGAAGTTGAATACAGGCAACAGAAAAAGACAACCACTAGGCTTGGCTGTGACAGTTTTTTCAACAACAAGGTCATACCTCATAATCCTTTCAAATAATACCATGCCCTGATTACCATGTATTGAAATATGTAAGCCTATATGGGTATACTTATTTAAACCACCATGGTAGCTCTATCCATTTTCTTTCACCATTTTCCTCTGATAGAAAAATCTACAAATAAATTAAATTCTTTATACTATCTTAGGAAGGGATATACATTTGTCAAAGACACTATAAAATGTGTATCAATGGTATACTAAAAGATCACTCAGGCACAACTCTCATTAGCAAATTTTGATCCCTGGGACACACATTTTAGAAAGGACAATGGTTTCCGGCAAGTTGGCCTCTGACCTCTACACATAAATAAAAACATATGTATCCTTCTTAAAACTTTGAGATTGTAGTATAATTACATTTATTCCTTCCTATTACTCCTTCCAAATCTCCCCAATTATTCACCTTGTTCTCTTTCAATTTCATGACTCTTTTATCATTAATTGTTATAACATACATACATGCATAGATACTGTGATGGTTTGAATATGCTTGGCCCATGGAAAGTGGCAAGATTAAGAGGTATGACTTTCTTGGAGAAGGTGTGGCCTTGTGTGAGGAAGTGGATCACCAAAGAGGCTTTGAATTCCTATGCTTTAGTTCTGCCCAAGAAGGAAGAAAGTTTCATGCTGGCTTCCTTCACATAAACATGTAGTGCTCTCAGCTCCTTCTCCAGCACCATGTCTGCCTGAAAGCTGCCAAGATGATAATGGACTGAACATCTAAAAATGTAATCCAGTCCCAATTAAGTGTTTTCCTTTATAAGAGTTGCCTTGGTCCTGGTGTCTCTTCACAGCAATGAAATCCAAATTAAATCAGAATTTGTTCCAGGAATGGGGTATATATGTGATCAGCCTGAACATGTGTTTCTTTGAAGGAATGTGGACTTGGGGACTTTAGAAATGGAGAAAAGTGAAATGCTTTAAGTGGGGCTTAATGGGTTAGCCTGGTGGGAATATGGAAGGTAGTGGTGCTTAGGGTGATTTGAACTCTTGGGGCCTGCATCAAGAGGTATCAGAGGAGAGGAATTTTAGCATGCTGCATGGAGATCTTTATGGTGATGTTTTAGTGAAAAGGAATGAGGCTCTTTTATGACCTCTTCTGAGGAGTCTGCCTGAAGCTGAGGTGAAGAGATTCAGATTCATTGCATTGAAGAAGGAGGTCTCAAAGCACCCTAGCATGCTTGCATGGTCTCTTGCCACTGTTTCACTCATATGAAAACAACCATTTGATTTGATGTAGCAAGCTTATAAAGGGAAAAAGAACATGTATGGTTCAAAGAGTAAAGGGGCACCAGGAAGTGGAATGGAACTAAATCTTATGTTCAATGATATTAAATGAATTAAAGAAATAGTAACTTCAGGCTAGATCCTACTCAGCTAAGGTTATTGTTTATGCCTTTGCAGTTGGACAAAGGATAGTTATATTATTCTAGATATTACCTTGTCATTGTTTTCATTTTCCTTTCAATCTGGAATGCAGTACAGCCTATAAATGGAAAGCACACCTGTGACCCATATCTTGACTCTGAAAGATACATATTTTTGATCCAGATATTGAGGTACAGTGGCCATAAAAACTTAGATCTAGGTATGGCGGTACACTGTTTTAATCCCAGCACTTAGAAGACAGAGACATGCAGATATCTGAGTTGAAGGTCAATCTACAGAGCAAGTTGCAGGAAAGCCAAACATGGTCAGTGAAGTAGCTGGAAAACAGAAAGCTGATGATGTCATAGAACAAGAGAGACTTTTCCAGCTCCTGCAAGCAGCAGGACTTCGCATCTTCAGCCATGTGGCTCTAGCTTTAGAGTCAATAGTAGAAAGAGTTATTGGTACAATTGATTCTGGTTGGCTAGAGTTAAGAAACGAGTTGTGATATGAAAGAAAGAAGCACCACTGAAGTGAAGTCCCCTTGGAAGTAGGTTCTTAGAGCACAAAGAAACTGTGTTCCAGAGATATCCAAATTTGTACCTTGTGTTGCAGTTGGACTTGGTAATATCACCCAGGTACTTGTTGTAGAACAGCTGAGCCTTGGCACTGTGAGAGGCCAGGAAAGGCCATTGGTGAATGTACATCTTCAGTTGCAGTTGACAGCCCAGGACTGTGGGTTATACAAAGAAGGTGAGGCTTGACACCATGAAGAGAGCCTATGAGAGGATGTTGGTGAATCCTAGTTGCACTGAAAGACTCCAACATATTAGAGATGCCAGTACCATAGGATGTCCATCAAGAACAGCAACAACAGTAGAGTGAAGTCAACCAGAGCCTAGAATGGTAAAGGGGAAATTTGGAGAAGTGATCCAAGTCCATTGGAGGAACCCAGAAATTATATATGGATCCTAGACACTGGAACAAGAAGCAGTGAAGCTGAGGTTGCCCTGGAGACCCAACAGGGAGTGGAACAATCTCAAGAGAAAAAAGTGTGTTGCAGTCAACTTTGCCAAGCTTTTTTTTTTTTTTTTTTTTTTTTTTTTTTTTTTTTTTTTGTCTTGATTTGGTCCAGTGTTTTATCACTATGATATTTTGGGAAAGTAATGTGTATACTGTGCCATGATACATTCGAAGAACATGTCTTTCTTTATGATTGTTATTTTATAGGGAATTAGAGTTAAGGATTACATAAATCTCAGAAGATACTTTGAATTTTGGACATTAAACAATGTTAAAACTGCTATAGACTAGGGGGTGTTTGAAGTTGGATTTCATGTATTTTGTCCTATGCTATGGCTGGCCCCCAGAGACTTGCATTTGAATGCACCTATAGTGGAATATGATGATTTGTGTTATGCTTGGACATGAGAAGTTGCACTATTAGGAGGTTTGATCTTTTCAGAGTATTACTGACCTTGTGCATCACTGAGGAGTGGGCTTTGAGGTCTTATGCTTAAGTTTCTATTAGGGCAGAAGAAATTCTGTCCTTGACTGTCTTAGTATCAAGATGTAGAACTCTCATCTCCTTCTGCAGCACAATGTCTGCCTGGATGCTACTCTGCTTCTTGCAATGATGACAGTAATCTGAACCTGTGAAACTGTAAAGTGGTCTCAATTAAATGTTGTCCTTCATAAGAATTGGCTTGGTCATTGTGTCTATTCAGAGCAATGAAACCAAAACTAAGACACATACATATGTACATACATACATAAACACATATTTCTAAATATAAATAGCTCAGTCCATATGATGTTACTTTTATGTATATTTTCAGCAATGACCATTTGGTGTTGGATAGGCAGTTGGTCTGTTCTTCCTCGGAGAAGGCTATTTTTCTGACTCCTGAAACTCCCTAGTTGTTTGTAGTTCTTTGTATGGAGTTGAGGCCTCATGGACTTTCCCCAGTCCACTTTGGTATATGTATTGTTATTGTACTTTTTCAAATCATGGTTAGGTGATATGTTTATGAGATTTTATTGATATAGCTCCTGGCATTACTAGAAAACCTAGACTCATAACAAACCCCTAGATGTTCTAATTAATAATTTATGTAATTCTCTTTATAAACACACACACACACACACACACACACACACACACACACACATATATATATATATATATATATATATATATATATATATATATATGCTTTTTTTCCAGTGAATCTTTCTCAGCAGGGTTGACAACGCTCCCTTTGAGAGTCAAAGACAACATAACAAAACCACCAGTATCTGTCAAAAACAATTCAAAACAATGTATTAGCATGTGGAATAGCTCCAATTTATCCTGGCAACATAAACACAGGTTTTCAAAGGATGGTGTGGGGTGTTAGATATCAGAGTAAGTGTGAGCCTACCTTTGTTAACAATCCTTTTCCACCCCAGAATCTAGATAGTTTGAATTCACTAGTTTCTTATCTAATCCTCCCAAAAACATTGATGCAAGTATTTTGATTTTAAACCTGTAGTATTTTTTTTTTTATTTTAACAACTGTGTCAGAGAAACGCTGAAATGTCAATATTAATGGTTTGGAAATATTTATAAAAATGATAAGCTTTAGTTATTAAAAGAAACCAAAAATTTAATATGGCAAAGCTGTTTAAAAGATTTTGTTGCCCCCAAAGTTGGTCATTTATGTTGGTTATATCTTTAGAGTAAAATAGAGACAGAGAGAAGACTGGATTCAGTGAATAGAAAGAACATTGTGACTCAATCATTTCTGTGTGATTGTGAAATACTTTTTATTTCTTTAAATTCGGAATGCATTTTTGGAATATCTTTGATGGCAATTTTAAACTCACTATGAATTTGCACTGATAACTAGAAATGTATGCCTTTATTTCTGTCTATTCTTTTCTAGCTTTTCTGATGCATGGAAAACGAGCTCATTTCTGTTCAGCTCTCTTTTTCTACCTAGATGACACAGAAGCTCAGAACCTATGTCTAAAATTCTTTTTAAATGATTTTCTTTTTGCCTTTTCTCATTTCTGGTGAGTCTTCCATGACATTCATATTTTGAGGAGTTGCTAGGCAATATCTTAACTTTTTTTTTCTTTTTGCCTTGACTTTGCTGTTCCGTGTCACTGTTAAATCACAAACCAGGGTCACAGACACAAAATATGGGATATCTATCTGGGATTTGAGAATTCTCCATGTCCAAAGGGAATAGGATAGGACCCATCTACAGTTCTATTAACAAAAATTCTGGTAAATAATTGAAACACAATTGAAACTATAATTACAGAAATAGGTTGCCAGCTGCCTCTGCATTCCTATGATGTCTCCTGGGACAGAACAAAAGTGATTGCTATTATATTCAGTGTCTCAGAGGGACATCAATGTGACAGTTTTAGCAATCACTTTCTTATTTTGTATCAAGTTGTGTTAATAAAAAGGATGGCTTTGGTAATTTGGGAAACATTTTGTTAATAGTAATTACTACTGAATTCAGTCTTAGTGCATGGTGTACAAAAATCTTCTCAAGACACAAAATGTCCCAGTGTAACGCTTCAGATGATGTTATTATTTGCACACTATTTTATGATAGCATTTTAAAGTAAACACACCTTCTTAAATTGTTTGTTACAATTTATTTTATTCATCATAATGTTGGATCTATCAAAAGTAAAACTACACAATTAAAACGTTTTAACATTTGAAGTGATAAAATTTAGAAGCACAAATATTGTCCATCTTCTTACACAGTTATTTAAACATATTTCATTGAATAGCCATTTTCAATATTTTATAGAGTACCTGGTTCACAGTGTATTGAAATACCAGTTTATAGTTGTGTTCTTCACCTGAGGTGAACTGAGCAATGCAGTTAGGCTTAGAGGAGATGTCTAATGGTTTGGTTAGCATATTTGTAAAATAAACAATGAAAAGATCCATTCCTTTAAACATAGAGAGATTTTCTCCTTGCAACTAACAATGTTAATTATTAAATACTTCTCTTTACTCTTTGCAAATTTTATACATGTATAAAGTTTAATTTTAAATATAACATCACTTGCACTACTTTCCTCCTAGCTTGACTGGGGATCCTCAACAAATCCCTGTACCTAATTCATGTCCTTTACAAAATATATTATTAGCTAACTGAGTTCAATAAGTGCAGCCCATATGTGCATTGGTGTGAGGCCACCTCCTGGAGCATAGGCAGCTTACCCGTGACCTCACTTCCAAAGAATGACTCATCCTACCTTAGAAACCATTACTTGCCAGTAACTCCTCAACCATGGGAAAAGCTGTGGGAGGCCCTTTCTATCCATGTTGGAACTTTGGTTACCTTGATTTTGTTGGACTCTTTTGTAGGAAATCAAACTGCTATGAGGTTATGGGTGCATAAACCCTTTCATGCCAGAAATCAACTCTCTCCTGCTCTCTATATCCTACAACACCTACACTTTTTCTCTTCCCCCTTTCATGTTACTCCATGACTCTTGGTTGGGACTGGTAATACAGCTAGTCCTATGCACTTGTTCTTATTTGTCTGAGCATTCAGACCAGTTATAAGTCTTTGCCTCAATTCACCCGCTGCTCAAAGAAGTTTCTTTGAACAAAGTTGACAGGAGGACAAATCTTTGAGTATCCAAATGAATATGTTAAATTCTGTTTTACACTTTTCTTTAAATTACTGGCATTGCAATTTTTGTCTTAAAAGAAGACACACGATACCACATAACAGATTATTTTTGTAATGACTAAATAGTAAAAACACCCAAGCATGCCTATTGGAAAAATGTCTAAGTTTTCTTCCTTAAACACTTGTATCAATCAATGAATAATGTCATTGATGAATAGTTTTGATGTACAGAAGGAATAATCAATTACTGGTGAACTCCTACATGTTACACACTCTTGAATAGCAGGGATGTTCCTTATAATATTTCCTTTCTTACCATAGTATGTGCCATTTACAACAAATTCTGTATCACAAAAGAAAAATTGAGCCACTTCTCAATCGATTGGTCCCAAATTATACATCTGGTCTTTGTTAGTACTTGAGCACAATCATAGCTTATATGATTGAAAAGTCTTCATTCTTAATGTTTTAATATCTTCTCCAAGTGGTCTGACCAAATTTTGAAATATGTTTTTTTTTCTGTGAATATAAAATTATCTAAAGATTAATATAAATATTTATGTTGATAATTTTGATTAAAGAAAATGGCTTGTGGATAACTCTTGCAAATTAGATCCAAAGTAACACCCTAATATTTTCTAATATCATTTTCATGTACTTTCCTAGCTATATAATCTTTAACTAAACTTATAAAAATGATCATTATCTTATATCTTGTTGTCACACTCATTGACAATGTACTATGATGTTTCCCCATGGCTGTCAATGTGTTTTCTTTAAGATGTCAAGGGTGTTTCTTTCAATGAGCTATAAGATCTTCTAGATTTCTTGACCACCATCTAGAATATATATCTTATACTAGATAATGGAAAGGCTTTAATTAGATAGGCATTTATTTCTTTTCCACTTCATTTTTGCAGCAGCAGGAAAAAAAAAGTAGAAAATAAATACTCAACGACCATATAAAAGGAAACCTCTACTATCCCATTTCTTAGAGTTGAATTGGAATTTTATTGTAAAGATTTATTTTGGTTTTATTTCTGTGTGCCTGTTTGTGTGTGTGTGTGTGTGTGTGTGTGTGCGTGTGCACACGCACACACACACACACACATAGGTTGTGTTTAAAGGTGTCCAGAGAGACCTGTAGAGAGCATTGGATTTCCTGGAGCTAGAGTTACAGCTATTTATGATCTGCCTGACATGGGTTCTGAGAATTCAACTTGGGTTTTCACAAAGAGTAACAAGTGCTTTAAACTGCTAATTTAATTCTTGTGCCCTCAGATATTTCTTATTAATTAGAAGCAGATAACTAATTTCTAGAAAATGGTTGATAAAAACTCATGTATCAGTGCAGAACAAAATAAAATAAAAATAAAAAAGACAATTAGAAGAATAGATAGATTCCTGATGATGTACATGCCCATTCACTGCTTCACAAAACTATTGTGAAGGGTAAGGTTCAGATCTTTCTCTCTGACTCCCTTTGTCTGTCTCTGTCTTTTTTTCTCTCTGTGAATCTATGCCTCACTAGGTCTCTGTTTCCTTCTGTCTCTGTATCTCTCTCTCTCTTCTGTAATTTTTGTCTATCATCTATTGATGAGAAAATGGACTGGGATCACAGAAAGACTGGGTTGGTTATTTCATTCATTCTGACACAGACCTTTTCAAGAGGAAAGAAAGGCAACCCTTTTGCAAACTCAGGTTGAATGTGAGGCAGAAAAGTTTTTCAACCTCATATTTCCAATTTTTCTATTTCCTCCTGAGAAAATAAATACTCAAACACAAATAAGAAGAGAGTGTAAGTTAGGGTGGCCCAGTTTCCTATGGGATGTTCAAGGGAGCAGAGTAAACAATTATGATAAAAATGTATCTATAATCTATCTATCTATCTATCGATCTATCGATTTATCTATCATCTATCTTCTATATGTCTAGCTATAAATATATCCATCCGTACATCTGTTGTGATACTTGAATGCTATGCCAATACAACACATAGTTAAGGGGACTTTAAATAGTACACATTTACTAAACAAAGAAACTAACTCCTTGTACTGACTGTTTGCTTCAGATTTTCCATTTTTGAAAAAGGCAGTGGCAGAATGCCCATCCTGGGTGTGTTACCCTGCTCAATGAGATGCAGTTCTGTTCCTGGGGCATTTTGAGCTCCCTGTTGCCATAGCTGCTGCTAAGAAAATGCATTTTTCTAAAAGATTTATAAATAATGATTGCAATGTTTTTTAGCTCTTCGTAGTGAAATACAATATCCAGAGCTCCTGAGAAGAAAATAAATCCAAGCACCAGGGAGCAATTTGGGGCACACTTGAGTCTAGTTACAAGCAGGGCAGGAAAAGTGTCTCAGTGGCGTCCATTAATGTGCGCTCTCCTGCCCACTCAAGAGATACATTTCACGTTGTTACGTTGGAAGACATATGGAAGGCAGGCTCTGAGCTTCAGTTCTGCATTTGCTCCTCTGATACCTTGTCAGGCACAGGTGCAAATAGGAAGGATTTATCCTCCCTGTAATTCATTAGGATACTGCTTATTCCCCCCCACTCTTCCAAATGCTGAATTTACATATGTAATTTATATCAGCACGTTTTACCAAGTGCATGCAACTTTTACCACTAACTTGAAAAGGATGAGGCTTCTGCTTTTTACCATGTAGAGAAGGCAATGTTGCTACAGTTGACTAGCTGAGATTTATTATGGCTCACAATATAAGCAAAGGATCAATATTCAAAAATCCTTTCTTACTTTATGTTCTTTTCCAGAAACATTTACTATGTAACAATTGAAAATCAGTTTTGTTATTCAACATATACTGCAGGTCAACAGAATAGCAAACACTCCCCTTAAATCTAAGCACCAAACACAGAGAATATTAAAATAACATGTAAGGGTTTGACATGCAGTGATAAACAATTAGTGTTTTGTGAGCTCACATAGCGATGTACTTAATATCTATATTTGTTTGTATAAATATAGATATATACATTTATAATATATACAATTAAAAATTGATTGTACAGCTCGTGTAAAACATCATTTAGAAAAAAGATCTAAAACTGGAAATAACAAATGTTTATTATTTCCTACTCATAAATTCAAAATTGTTTTTTCAGTCCATCCCAGCTTGCGAATAATGACATGGAGACTTCTTTATTAATAAATGAATGCCTAGGCCTTAAGGTAGCGTTGTTCCCAACCAGCTCATAAATTACATTATCCAATTTATATTATTCTATGTTGTGTCACATGGCTGGTTCCATCTTCTCCCCAGTTTCCTACATCTGACTTCCTATAGTCTTGGTGGCAAACATTCCTATGCCTGACTCCCTGTGTGCCTGTCTAACTCTTTTGGAACTCCCAGCTTTTATTTCCTGCCTTTGTTAATAGGCCATAGGCTTTTCATTTTATCCAATCACAGAATGGCTAAGGCAGCCAAGGGATTGTCACACAGTTTATCTCTTATCTTCACACAGTTACATCCCTACACATTGCATCTTGTAATACATATTACATAAATACTAAATATGTATTGCTTAATACATATTAATCAACTTAATGCATACTAAGAAAGTCACTTTTTCTTCCTGTGGACTTCAGGAAGGAATGCACAGGAGTAAAGGTTGATTTCAGCCCACAGGTACAATGGCAGGACATGATTCTGTTCTTAGCAGAGAAATATTATCATTTTATCTGGGTATATCAAATGCAGGGAAAAGAAAATATTTGTTTGCTGAGGGAACTGAGTCTACTCGTCTGGATTTCTGTCATATTGTGACATGCTGAATCATCATGAGATGTTAAGGGTCACCAGGACAGCAGATGAACTCACTACAGCTGCCATGACGTCTCTCAGCTGTCAGACATTCCCACCATCATATAGTGGGTCACATCGCCTCATGCTCATATTGTGACAGAGTTGTCTCCCTCCAGGTCATCAAACAGCCTGCAATGGCTGTTGAACAGCATATGTGGAGCAACATGAAATCATTCTACTCAGATTTGTTCTGTTTTTTTCTTTCTGTTTTTCTTTCTCAAACATGCTTATACAATATTTGATATTCAAATATACTAACAGTTTATTTATGTACTGATAAGCAAGAAGCACCCAGAAAACATTGGCATCATTATGTTAGTAAGAAGTTTCATTCTGCAGTAGGTGGGTGTCTTAGGGATTTGCTGCTGTAAACAGATAACCTAACCAAGGCAACTCTTAAAAGAACAACATATAATTGGAGCTGGCTTACAGATTCAGAGGTTCAGTCCATCATCATCAAGGGGGGGGGGAGCATGGCAGCATCCAGGCAGACATGGTTCAGGAGGAGCTGAGAATTCTACAATTTCTTCTGAATGCTGCTAGAAGACACTCACTTCCAGGGTAGCTAGGATAAGGGTTTTAAAGCCCAAGCTCAAAGAAAGCCACACCTACTCAAACAAAGCAACACCTACTCCAACAAGGACACACCTACTCCAACAAGGACATACCTCCAATCAATGTCACTCCCTGGGCTAGGCATACTCAGACTACCACAGTGGGTGTATATGAATGTTCTCATGCATTTCCAGCTGCTCAGAATATTAAGCAAGTGACAGCATTTGAACATGGGCTTTGCGGTTAGCCTGACAGTTTATAGTGGTGCCTAGCAAAGTCAGTGTTTTTTTTCACTCTTTATTCACCATAATCACCATTTTATAAATCTTTACACTATTGCTTGCAGAAAAACTTCACATTGTTATATATTAATGACAGCCCATTCCTATTGAATTTTAAATTTCAGATCCAGTTTTGTTCTTTCTTTTAATTGGATATATTCTTTACTAACATTTCAAAAGTTATCCCCCCTCCCAGATAGCCCCTATCCAATCCTTCTTCCCCCTACTTATATGAGCATGTTCCTCCACCCACCCCACTCCCACCTCCCTGCCCTTGATTGTCCTACATTGGGACATCTGTCAAGCTTTCATAGGACCAAGGAGCTCCCTTCCATTGATATCTCACAAGGCAATCCTCTGCTAGATATGCAGCTAGAGCCATGTGTACCCTTTGATTGATGATTTAGTCCCTAGGAGCTCTGGGGTGTCTGATTGCATGATATTGTTCTTCCTATGAGGTTGCTCCTATAGTACTTTTTCTAACTCCTCCATTGGGGACCCCATGCTCAGTCCAATAGTTGGCTGTGGGCATCTGCCTCTGTATTTAAAGGGCTCTGTCAGGGCCTCTCAGGAGACAGCCATATCATGTTCCATTCAGCAAGCATTTCTTGGCATTCACAATAGTCTTGGGGGTTGGTGATTATATATGGGAAAAATCCCCAGGTGGGAGAGTCTCTGGATGGCTTTTCCTTCAGTCTCTGCTCTACACTTTATCTACATATTTGCTCCTGTGAATATTTTTCCCCTTCCCAGCAGAACTGAATCACTCACACTTTGGTCTTCATTCTTCTTGAGCTTCATGTGATCGGTGAACTGTATCTTGGGCATTCAGAGCTTTTGGGCTAATATCCACTTACCAGTGAGTGCATACGATGTGATTTTTTGTGATTGGGTTACCTCACTCAGGATGGTATTTTCTAGTTCTGACCAGTTTTCTAAGAATTTCATGAATTCTTCGTTTTTAATAGCTGAATAGTATTCCATTGTGTAAATATACCACATTTTCTGTATCCATTCCTCTGCTGAAGGACATCTGGGTTCTTTCAAGCTTCTGGCTATTTTAAATAAGGCTGCTATGAACATAGCAGATCATGTATGCCTATTATATATTGGAGCATCTTCTGGGTATATACCCAGAAGTGGTATGGCTGCATTCTCAGGTAGTACTATGTCCAATTTTCTGAGGAGCTGCAAAACTGATTTCCAGAGTGGTTTCACCAGCTTGCAGTCTCACCAACAGTGGGGAAGTGTTCCTCTTTCTCTATACATCCTCGCAAGCATATGCTGTTATCTGAGTTTTTGCTTCTGTCTGGTGTGAGGTGGAATCTCAGGGTAGTTTTAGTTTGTATTTCCCTAATAACTAGGGATGTTGAACATTTCTTAAGGTGCTTCATGGCCATTTGATATTCCTCATTAGAAAATTCTTTGTTTAGCTTTGTACCTTATTTATTTATTTATTTATTTATTTATTTATTTATTTTTTATTCGATGTATTCTTTATTTACATATCAAATGATTTCCCCTTTTCTGGGTCCCCACTCCCTGCAAGTCCCATAAGCCCTCTTCCCCTCCCCCTGTTCCTCCATCTACCCCTTCCCACTTCCCTGTTCTGTTATTCCCCTATACTGTTGCATTGAGTCTTTCCAGAACCATGGGCCACTCCTCTGTTCTTTTTGGACATCATTTAATATGTGGATTATTTCTTGGGGATACCAAGTTTCTAGGTTAATATCCACTTATCAGTGAGTGCATACCATGATTGATCTTTTGAGACTGGGTTACCTCATTTAGTATGATGTTCTCCAGCTCCATCCATTTGTTTAAGAATTTCAGGAATTCATTGTTTCTAATGGCTGAATAGTACTCCATTGTGTAAATATACCACATTTTTTGTATCCATTCCTCCATTGAGGGACACCTGGGTTGTTTCCAGCTTCTGGCTACTACAAATAGGGCTACTATGAACATAGTGGAGCATGTGTCCTTATTACAGGATGGGGAATCCTCTGGGTATATGACCAGGAGTGGTATAGCAGGGTCCTCCAGAAGTGCCATGCTCAGTTTTCTAAGGAACCTCCAGACTGATTTCCAAAGTTGTTGTACCATCTTACAATCCCACCAGCAGTGGAGGAGTGTTCCTCTTTCTCCACATCCTCGCCAGCACCTGCTATCTCCTGAGTTTTTGACCTTAGCCATTCTGAATGGTGTGAGGTGAAAACTCAGGGTTGTTTTGATTTGCATTTCCCTAATGATTAATGATGTTGAACATTTCTTAAGGTGTTTCTCAACCCTCCAAAGTTCTTCATGTGAAAAATCTTCATTTAGCTCGGTACCCCACTTTTTAATGGGGTTATTTGGTTCTCTGGGTTCTACCTTCGTGAGTTCTTTGTATATATTAGATATTAGCCCTCTGTCAGATTTAGGGTTGGTGAAGATCCTTTCCCAATCTGTTGGTTGATGTTTTGTCCTTTTGACAGTATCCTTTGCCTTACAGAAACTTTGTAGTTTTATGAGGTCCCATTTGTCAGTTCTTGATCTTAGAGCATAAGCTATTGGTGTTCTATTCAGGAACTTTTCCCCTGTGCCCATGTCCTCAAGGGTCTTCCCCAGTTTCTTTTCTATTAGTTTCAGTGTGTCAGGTTTTATGTGGAGGTCTTTGATCTATTTGGAGTTGAGCTTAGTACAAGAGATAAGAATGGATCAATTCGCATTCTTCTGCATGCTGACCTCCAATTGAACCAGCAACATTTGTTGAAAAGACTATCTTTTTTCCACTGGATGCTTTCAGCTCCTTTGTCGAAGATCAAGTGACCAGAGGTGTATTGGTTCATTTTTCTGGGTCTTCAATCCTATTCCATTGATCCACTTGCCTGACATTGTACCAATACCATGCAGTTTTTAATCACTATTGCTCTGTAGTAAAGTTTGAGGTCTGGGATACTGAATCCTCCTGAAGTTCTTTTACTGTTGAGAATAGTTTTAGCTATCCTGGGATTTTTGTTATCCCAGATGAATTTGAGCATTGCTCTTTCTAGCTCTATGAAGAACTGGGTTGGGATTTTGATGGGGATTTCACTGAATCTGTAGATTGCCTTTGGCAATATGGCCATTTTAACTGTATTAATCCTGCCAATCCATAAGCATGGAAGATTTTTCCATTTTCTGAGGTTTCCTTCGATTTCCTTCTTCAGACATCTGAAGTTTTTGTCATATAGGTATTTTACTTGTTTGGTTAGAGTCACCCCAAGATACTTTATGCTGTTTGTGGCTATTGGGAAGGGTGTCATTTCCCTAATTTCTTTCTCAGTCTGCTTATCCTTTGAGTATATAAAAGCTACTGATTTGCTTGAGTTGATTTTGTAGCTACCCACTTTGCTGACGTTGTTTATCAGGTGTAGGAGTTCTCTAGTAGAGTTTTTTGGGTCACTTAAATATACTATCATATCATCTGAAAATAGTGATAATTTGACTTCTTTTTAATGGGGTTATTTTCTTCTCTGGAGTCTAACTTCTTAAGTTCTTTGTATATATTGGATATGAGCCCTTTATCAGATGTAGGATTGGTAAAGATCTTTTCCAATATGTTGGTTGCTATTTTGTCCTATTGACAGTATTCTTTGCCTTGCCAAAGCTTTGCAATTATATGAGGTCTCTTAGGTTAATTCTTGATATTAGAGGATAAGCCATTGGTGTTCTGATCAAGAAAATTTCCCCTGTGCCCATGAGTTCCAGGCTCATCCTCACTTTCTCTTCTCTAAGTTTCAGTGTATCTGGTTGTATGTGGAGTTCCTTGATCCACTTGAACTGAGCTTTGTACAAGGAGGTAAAACTGGGTTCAGTTTTAGGTCTTCAGTTCTATTCCATTGATCTTCCTGCTTGTCTCCGTACCAATACCATACAGTTTTTATGAATATTTCTCTGTAATACAGCTTCAGGTCAGGAATGGTGATTCCCCCGAAGTTCTTTTATTGTTGAGAATAGTTTTTGCTATGAAGGGTTTTCTGTCATTCCAAATGAATTTGCAAATTGCTCCTTCTAACTCTATGAAGAATTGAGTTGGAATTTTGATGGGGATTGCATTGAATCTGTAGATTGCCTTTGGCATGATGACCATTGTTTTACTATATTAATCCTGCCAATCCATGAACATGGGAGATCTTTCCATCTTCTGAGATCTTCAACTTCTTTCTTCAGAGACTTGGAGTTCTTGTCACACAGATCTTTCTCTTGTTTGGTTAGAATCACACCAAGATATGTAATATTATTTATGACTTATATGAAGGGTGTTGCTTCCCTAATTTCTTTTTCATCCTTTGAGTAGAAGAAGGCTACTGATTTTTTTTGAGTTAATTTTATATCCAGCCACTTTCCTGAACTTGTTTATCAGTTTTAGGAGTTCTCTGGCAGAGTTTTTGGGTCACTTAATTATATGATTTTATTTTCTGCAAATTGTGATATTTTGACTTCTTCCTTTCCAATTTATGTCTCTTGGACCTCTATTTTCTCTATTGTCTATTTGCTCTAGCTAGAACTTCAAGTTCTATATTGAATAGATAGGGAGAGAGTGTGCAGCCTTGTCTAGTCCCTGGATTTAGTGGGATTGCTTCAAGTTTCTCTTCATTTAGTTTGATGTTGGCTACTGGTTTGCTGTATATAGCTTTTACTTTTTAGCTATGGGCCCTGAATTCCTGATCTTTCCAAGACTTTTAAAATGAAGGGATGCTGAATATTGTCAAATGCTTTTTTTGGCATTTAATGAGATGATCAGGTGGTTTTTTTGTCTTTGAGTTTGTTTATGTAATAGATTACACTGATGTATTTCCATATATATTGAACCATCCCTGCATCACTGGGATGAAGCCTACTTGATCATGGTGAATCATAGTTTTGATGTGTCCTTGGATTTGGTTAGCAAGTATTGAGAATTTTTGCATCAATGTTTATAAGGGAAATTGGTCTGAAGTTCTCTTTCTTGTTTGGTCTTTGTTTGGTTTAGGTATAGGTGTAATTGTGGCTTTTTAGTATGAATTGGGTAGTGTTCTTTCTGTTTCTATTTTGTGTAATTGTTTGAAGAATATTAGTATTACTTCTTTGAAGGCCTGATAGAATTCTCTACTAAATCGATCTGGTCCTGGGCGTTTTTTTGTTGGGGGACTACTAATGACTGTTTCTCTTTCTCCAGGGGTTATGGGACTATTTAGATGGTTTATATGATCCTGTTTCAATTTTGGCTCCTGGTATGTTTCTAGAGAATTATCCATTTCATCCAAATTTTCCAGTTTTGTTGAGTATAAGTTTTGTAGTAGGATCTGATGATTTTTTGAATTTCTGCAATTTCTGTTTTTATGTCTTCATTTTCATTTCTGATTTTATTAATTTGGGTACTGTCTCTTTGTACTCTGGTTAGTCTTGCTAAGAGTTCATCTATCATTTTGATTTTCTCAACGAACCAGCTCCTGGTTTAGTTGATTCTTTATATAGTTATTTTTGTTTCTACTTGGTGGATTTCAGCCTTGAGTTTGATTATTTCCTGTTGTCTACTCCTCTTGGGTGTTTTGTTTCCTTTTGTTCTGGAGCTTTCAGGTGTGCTGTCAAGCTGTTAGTTTAATCTCTCTCCAGTTTCTTTTTGGAGGCACTTAGAGCTATGAGTTTTCTCTTACCACTGCTTTCATTGTGTCCCATAAGTTTTGGTATGATGTGTCATCATTTTAATTAAACTCTAAAACATCTTTAATTTCTTTCTTTATTTCTTCCTTGACCATGTTATCAATGATTAGAGCATTTTTCAGCTTCCATGTGTATGTTTCTTATCCGGTTTACTTATTTATTTTTTATTTTTTTAATTTAAGACCAGCCTTAGACCATGGTGATCTGATAGGGTGCATGGAATTATTTCAAACTTTTTTCTGTTGAGGCCTGCTTTGTGACAAATTATATGGCTAATTTTGGAGATGGCACCATGGTATGCTGAGAAGATATATTCTTTTGCTTTAGGATGAAATGTTCTATAAATATCTTTTAGATGTATTTTGTTCATTACTTCTGTTAGTTTCACTGTGTCTCTGTTTAGTTTCTGTTTCCACGATCTGTCCATTGCTGAGAGTGGGGTGTTGAAGACTCCCACTATTATTGTGTGGGCTGTGATATGTGATGTGAGCTTTAGCAAAGTTTCTTTTATGAATATGAGTCCTCATATATTTTGAAAATAGATGCTCATAATTGAGAGTTCATCTTGGTAGACTTTTCCTTTTACCATTGTGAAGTGTCCTTCCTTGTCTTTTTTGACAACTTTTGGTTGAAAGTCAATTTTATTTGATATTAGAATGCTACTTCAGCTTGTATTTTTGGGACCATTAGCTTGGAAAGTTGATTTCCAATCTTTTATTCTGAAGTAGCTTCTGTGTTTGCCATTGAGGTGCATTTCCTATATGTAGCAAAATGTTGGGTCCTGTTTGCATATCCAGTCTGACACCCAGTATTCACAACTGCCTGGAACTACAGCTCCAGGGTATCCAACCACCTCTTCTGGCCTCCAGAGTTACCTGTCAATAGATACACAAATCACCACTTTTCTGATACATACCACACAAACATATATACTACCATTCCGCACAAACCATATACCACACACACACACACACACACACACACACACACACACACCACAGGGAAAGGATAAAAAGACAGAAAACTAGCTAAGCTCAGACTTTCCAGTAGCAAACTAGGCAAATGGAGTTGTCCATGCATGATGGTTTCTGCATTACATTCTGTTCTTAATCTATTTTCACTTACTGATATCTCTAAATTGTATCATCTTACCTGAAAATATAAAGCATGTAGAAATTTCATTTTTATCTGATTGTCAAATTGTTCATGAGTCCTTAATTTTTGCCAACAATGATTATGTTGATATCATTAAAAGTAAGTATAATAAATATTTTAATCCCTGTCACCTTGATAAAATATCATGACCAAAGGCAATTAGCAACTTGGGAAGGGGAATGGTTTCTTTAAATTACAGTTCATCATTACTTGGGGAAATAATGGCATGAATTGAAGTAGCCAGTCACATTATGTTTTTCTTCAAGAGAAAGAGAATCATTGTTTTCTTTCAGCTATATTTTTTTCAGTGTTACACTCTCCAGTCAGGCTCCATGATGAGGGAACAGTCCACACCACCATAAATTGGGTCTCCTACAAAAATCAACAATCAAGACTCTACACTACATTTTTTAAAACAGGCCAGGCTGATTTAGATAATTCCTCATTCTGAATTCTTTTGGGTGACCTGGCAATTCTAGGTTATGTCAAGTTGACAGGTAAAACTAACCAGCACAGTGTATAAATAAAGAATAAATTATGTGTTTTTAAAAATGTAGCTGTGCTTTTGAATTTATAATGTGTAAAATATACACGGGGAAAAGCTGAAGATATAGTTCACTAGGAGACTGCTTGCCTAAAATGCCTAAAGCCCGAGTGCATTACCAATTATAAAGAAAAACAAAATGCAAAATGCACAAAGAATTTGAGAAATAAGGAGCACAATATTGAGATCATCCTTGGCCTTCCTTCTTCTCTCTCTCTCTTTCTTGTTTATTTTTAAAAGGACACAGGAAAACATTATTTACTGTACTTTAAATACTATATATTTAATATACATATAATTAAAATATTATACCTACTATATATCCACATATATAAATATAAAATGAAATTATGCTTTTTGAAGTGGTAATGCTATCTCCAAGAGTCATAGACTATCTAACAAAAATTTCCATTTATCAAGCATTGGAAACCTCTTAACCACTAAGTGTAAGTTACTAGTCAACAGGGCCCAAGAAGCTTAAAAACAGTGTATGGTATTGCTATTGTTCTTGCTTGCTTTCAAGCTAAGTCACTATTACAAACAAAATCACACTCTTCAGACACAAGATTTTGTGAAATTGTGTTCTTACTGAGGACTACCTCTCATAGTATCTGGAGGTTCTGTGTAAGGTGTCAAGGGAGAAAAACAATCAGTTGTTCTAACCAGCTATAAAGCTTGTGAACCACAACAATGACCAGCATGGCAAGATATTCCCAGGGGTTCAATACTGGCACATATATCGCAGGGTTAACCAACAGTTATCTAATTGAACATGAGCCCAGCTCAATAGGAGGTAATTCATGCCTAGTACTGGAAACTGAGCTAATTTCCTGCAGTTCCTGAGTCATATACCCTAGAGGAAACCCTACAATACCACTTTCCTAAGCCAACATAATTTGTAACTGTATTCTAAATACCTACATTTATACTCGCAGATAAGTATAATTCTAACCCCTGATCAAAGAAGGTTCCTTTTCTTCAGATAAAAACCACAACTCTTCAAAATGCAAATAACCTGATCAAGGGTGTTAAGATCTTAATATATAGGCTCTGGAAGTAAAAGGTTTTCTCTATACTTTGCACATGTATTTGACCCTAATGGAAAATTGATAGGCATCAATGATGTTAAAAAGTTAGCAAATAACTTAATAAACAACAATAAGAAGAATGTAATTGGTGTAGGTAATAGAAGAGTGGGGTATGATGAATGAGCAAGACTTTAATGACACTACTCATGCAGCTCCTACTGTTTTCTAAGCATCTGTAGGATAGCTAAGGCCTGAATGAAAATAGGTTTTCCTAGTTGGAACCACTGAAGAATCTCTGTGTTGCCAAGGACATGCGGACACATGTTTTACAAGAAGTAAAAGGTGTCAAATGGTGGTACATGCCTTTGTAACCAGCACCTACTATTAGAGACCAGAAGATCTTTGTGAGTTCCAGGCCAGCCTAATCTACATGGTAAGTTTCAAGCCATCTGGGACTATGTAGAGAGACTCTGTCTCAAATAACAAACAAATAAATGGACTTTTCATTTTCTGGTTCATCCGAAACTGTTTATTTGAATATTCCCATTCTTACCTTTTCTCAAAAAATTTCAGTTTGAATGAACCAGGGTGAATTATGGGCCGATATTCTTAACTCCAAGCAGAATGGTGATAGACCTTCTATTAGCATAACCATAGCTTACTTCCACCTCTTACTAGTGTAAAAATAATTCTGATTTTCAAGATACTAAGAAATGTGCGGCAGCTTCAAAATATGACTCTCCCACTGGGAGCCCAATGTTGAAAACAGAACTGTATCTGTCTTGTTCAATTGGTTAGAACACAGTCTTAGCTATGGACTTTGACAGGCAGTTAGGGGCTTATGGCCCCATTTCCATCCTTCTCTATGAAACTTGTCTGCAGTGAAACAGAGATACTCTTGACCTGGCATGACTCCTATGGGCTCGGGAGGCCTAAATGTGACAGGTAACTGAAGCCTAGAGGAGGAACGGAAACTACAAGAGCTTTATGTATCTCAGTGTCATGAGCCTGAGGGAAGTCCAGAGCAAATGAAGCTTCAAGTAAACTTAAATTATTCTTAGAACTTGGACTTGGATGTGTCCCAGATGCCACTGAATTTAAGCATTAGCTGCTTATTTACTTCTAGATAAACAGCATGCAGTGACCTCGATAGTCAGTTTCCTCATTTTTGGAACAATGTCCTGGACACAGTACTTTAAGGAAGAAAGAGCTGGTTTTGGCTCAAAGTCTGAACATGGTGTACAAGGCAGCAGGATCGCATGGTGTCTCCAGTCAGGGAGCAGACAGAAATGGATATCTATACTGATCTGAGGTGAAATTTGGTCAATGTAAATAAGCCCATATTATTTATGTCTTATTCTCAGTTTGTTATTTCTCAAAAATAATATTTCTTCATCTTTTCTCTTGACCCCTGTCTCCCACTTAGCTTAGCCCTTAATTCCCCAAAGAAAAATTGTAAATAGTATCCAGGAGAAATGATCTCCTGACTGATGTATTATGATGGGATTTGAGTCTTTATCAGAGGCAGCCTCCCTCAGTTTTTACTCACTACAGGATCCCAGTTTTTTTCTTTTTTTTTAATTCGATGTATTCTTTATTTACATTTCAAATGATTTCCCATTTTCTGGGTCCCCACTCCCTGCAAGTCCCATAAGCCCTCTTCCCTCCCCCTGTTCCTCCATCAACTCCTTCCCACTTCCCCTATACTGTTGCACTGAGTCTTTCCAGAACCAGGGACCACTCCTCTGTTCTTTTTGGACATCATTTAATATGTGGATTATTTCTTGGGTATTCCAAGTGAAATGATACTATTTACATTCAGAGTTTCTATTCTATAAACTTCCTCAAAAACACAACCTGAGGTTTCTTTTCAAGCTAACAGTGAGGATCAACCATTGCAGTGCCCCGTAAAGGCCTCACCTAGTAGCTACTGCACTCACTGGTGGGGGGGACCTTTAATCACCTGTAATGAAACTAAAGAACCCCATTATTGGAGATTCCACATCCAGGCATTCACAAGATTTTATTGGCTTTTTCCTTGTTTTAGTCTTCAAAAGAGTTGATTGCTCATAAATTCTTATTTTTTGAAATCAACTGCCTCTGATAAAGACTCAAATCCCGTCATAATACCTCAATCAGAAGATAATATTTCCTGGATACTATTGACAATTTTTCTTTGGGGAATTAAGGGCTAAGCTAAGTGGGAGACAGGGGTCAAGAGAAAAGATGAAGAAATATTATTTTTGAAAAATAACAAACTGAGAATAAGACATAAATAATGGGGACTTATTTACATTGACCGAATTTCACCTCAGATCTTTTAAATATTGAAGGGCCAGGGAAATGGCTCAGGTAGTAAAGTGTTTTCTTTCCAAGCATAAGAAGCTAAGCTTCACTTCAATAACCTGTATGAAAACAACAGAGTATGGTGGTGCAGGCTAAAAGTCTGTGTGAGGGAGACAGAGGCAGCTAGAAGCCTTGGCTCTCTGTCTAGCGACAGCCTTACCAAGTTTAAAGCTGAGAGAGACATCCCATCTGAAAATATAAGTAAATTTGGAGTATATTAAACATAGACACCTGGCCTTTACATGCACACACACAGGCATATATATGCCTTTGTACACACATACACATGAACAAACATAAATAATTGAATTAATACAAATAAAGTTGTATTGTCATAGGACATAAAATTCAGTCTGGCTACAGCCAGTAGGCGACATGTTTGTTTATGAGCCTACACTCTAAACTGCCCATGCTCTCACAACATTCATCTGCAAAACAAAGAATCAAATAAGCAAGAGCTGCAAGCTTGCCTTTTTGATTGCACACATTTGGTTTTGGTTTGAGATAAAATACTCAAGTTTTATCATAATTCCTTAATTATGAAGTCTGTAGCTAATATTGATGTTGATCTTAATATGAGAGTAACTCCAGGGATTATGATAGCCTTGTAACCCAGGACATCAGCAGGGATGCCTTACTTCATGTGTAAATTTATAGTTAATGAATGGCAAAATCATCTAAACTGATTCCATACATAGAGATTTGATAACCCGGGGATTGTGAATCCCAAGTCTTTATTTTCCTGAATTTTTTTTACTTATTCTCCTCTCATAAAATATTCCTTACCTGCAGCTTCCTCTCACTCCCCTCATCTCAGACCACCAGCCCCTGACCTCTTTTCTCCCTCTGAGATCTGCTGCTTGTCTCTCAGAAAAAAAACATGCATCCCAAGGATATTAACTGATCATTACAAAATGTAATAGGTCTAGGTATAAATGATTGTAGGAGGAAAAGGGTACCAAGAGCAGGCAAAAGAGCCAGAGACACCCCCACAAAACCCCACAAAACCCCTAAGGTAAACATAGCATATAAGCAGAAGGCCTAGTGTGGACCTATGCATACTCTCTGATTGCTGTTTCGGTTTCTGTAATGTCCTAGGAGCCCTGCTTAGCTAATTTGGTGGGCCATGTTCTCCTGCTGGTGTTGATGCTGTTGGATCTTTCCTCTTTTTCTTTCCTCTCTTTCTTCCACAGGACTCCAGGGGTGTCTAATGATTGACTATAGGTTTTGGTATCTGCAGCCACCAGTTGTCAGAGGAAGCCTTTCTGATGACAATTGGGCTAGACGCCATGGATCTATCAGTATAGCAGAATACCATCAGAAATCATTGACTTTTTTTCCCTTCCAGTGGTGTTTGGTTCTACCCTAGGTCTCAAGAGTTATCTACATTCACTTGTTTGGTTAGAGTCACACCCAGATACTTTATATTGTTTGTGGCTATTGTGAAGGGTGTCATTTCCCTAACTTCTTTCTCAGCCTGCTTATCCTTTGAGTATAAGAAGGCAACTGATTTGTTTGAGTTGATTTTATAACCTGCCACTTTGCTGAAGTTGTTTATCAGCTGTAGGAGTTCTCTGGTGGAGTTTTTTGGGTCACTTAAGTATACTATTATGTCATCTGCAAATAGTGATAATTTTACTTCTTCCTTTCCAATTTGTATACCTTGACCTCCTTATGTTGTCTAACTGCTCTAGCTAGGACTTCAAGTACTATATTGAAAAGATATGGAGAGAGAGGGCAGCCCTGTCTAGTCCCTGATTTTAGTGGGATTGCTTCAACTTTCTCTCCTTTTAGTTTGATGTTGGCTACCGGTTTGCTGTATATTGCTTTAATTATGTTTAGGTTTGGGCCTTGAATTGCTGTTCTATCCAAGACATTTAGCATGAAAGGATGCTGAATTTTGTCAAATGCCTTTTCAGCATCTAATGAAATGATCATATGGTTTTTTTCTTTGAGTTTGTTTATGTAGTGGATTGCATTGAAAGAGTTCAGTATATTGAATCATCCCTGCATCGCTGAGATAAAGCCCACTTGATCATGGTGGATGATCGTTTTGATGTGTTCTTGGATTCGGTTGGCAAGAATTTTATTGAGTATTTTTGCATCGATATTCATAAGGGAAATAGGCCTGAAGTTCTCTTTATTTGTTGGATCTTTGTGTGGTTTTGGTATCAGTGTAACTGTGGCTTTGTAGAATGAGTTGGGTAGTGTTCCTTCTGTTTCTATTTTGTGGAACAGTTTGAAGAGTATTGGTGTTAGGTCCTCTTTGAAGGTCTGATAGAATTCTGTACTGAAGCCATCTGGTCCCATGCTTTTTTTGGTTGGGAGACTTTCTATGACCCCTTTTATTTCTTTAGGGGTTATGGGTCTGTTTAGATGATCTAGTTCATTCTGATTTAATTTTGGTGTTTGGTATCTGTCTAGGAAATTGTCCATTTCCTCCAGATTCTCCAGTTGTGTTGAGTATAGGCTTTGGTAGTAAGATCTGATGATTTTTTGAATTTCCTCAGTTTCTGTTGTTATATCTCCCTTTTCATTTCTAATTTTTGTTAATCTGGATACTGTCTCTGTGCCCTTTGGTTAGTCTGGCTAAGGGTTTATCTATCTTGTTGATTTTCTGAAAGAACCAGCTCCTGGTTTTGTTGATTCTTTGTATGGTTCTCTTAGTTTCTACTTGATTGATTTCAGCCCTGAGTTTGATGGTTTCCTGCCTTCTACTCCTCCTCTGTGAATTCACTTCTTTTTGCTCCAGGGCTTTCAGGTGTGTCATTAAGCTGCTAGTGTATGCTCTCTCCATTTTCCTGGTTCAAATGTACACACACACATACACACACACACACACACACACACACACACACACTGTATACCTTGCTTGCATAAAATGCAAATAATAAGTCCTTCTTATACTGTGATTAACAAAATTTCCACCTTGTGAATGACTAGTTAATTCATAGAACAATAACTTTATTAAAAGTAGTGGTGACAGTCTTGCAACTTAGGTTTTAGTTCACACTGCTGATGCAAATTCCTACTATCACCTCATAGGTAGAAGAGATATTTTATTCTGAGGCAAATAGAATGAGCATGAACTTGAACAATGGATTCAAGTTGCCTGAAATACTATGTTCTAATATGGATGTGGTTTCATAAATGTTTTTAACAATACAACATAAGCAAGTTATGAAAAATATCTTTAAAAGATACAGTGTAGGATCATAAGACAGGTGCATTAAAACAGAACAGGACAATCTCTGCTGTAGGGCTCAGATGTTATTTGACAACATTTTGGGAGCTAGTTGAAGTTGGTCTCATTTCTGACTTGTAAAAAGACACCCTATATTCTTTAATTTGGTATGTCATGTCACTATTTAGGGCTTTTAATTTATCTCTTGTCATACTTTAATAATGTCTTGTTGTAAATTGAAGACGAAGGTTGTTCCGGATGGCAACATTTTTGTTTTCTTTATGGTAACATTTTTGTTTTCTTTAATATGCGTCCAAATAAAAGCTTTGTCCAGTTCTCAGTGCTGCATTTAGATTGTACATGTTACTCATATATGTACTTGCCATGTTTAGTGTTCACTTAATTGTTCAAGGTACCACATTGCCATCATGGAGAATACATAGTGAGTGTCTTGGCCCATGACTGTGAAATCTTTTTTCATAGCTTCTTTATTTTCTGCACTCTAAATTGACACAATATAAGTCATCCCAGCTCCATCCTAAGCTAGGGTTTTCTCCACTGACTTCCACTGATCCCCCTTGTGTACTCCTCTGTTAACTAGCATGGGTGCCCCCTCAAGAGGTAATGCATTAGAAAACATATTTATTCATCTTAACATGTTGGTGAGGCCTCCGTTGGGAATATATCCTTCACAGTTTTATCGTCCATCTTCTCTACATTCCCTGTTTAGGCAAAATGTCCTGGCAGGGTTGGATAAAGAAAGTAGCAGTGTTATCTTCTAGACCTGATAAAGGAAATAAAAGGATAATTCAATAAGAGAATGCTAAATTTATAAAGCATCTATTTTTATAAAGCAAAGATCAGCTATTAAATAAGGTTATGTTTTAATCTTCAATTAGAATCCCCCCATCAAAAAATAAAATACAAGTATACTTACATTTAACACTTTTCTCACCATTAGGATTACTTTAATAGACTCTGGACAGGACTAAACTGGGGACTCACAGCAAGATGTCAATTTCAATCCTCTGCATTTCCTGTTTGTCTAAAGTTCTGCCATGACGTTTCTACAATGAGGCTTTATTTATTTATTTATTTTTGGCCAGGGAAATTTTAGTATTTTTATATATTTAGTTTTTGCTATTTGTTTGTAATAAATGAAAGCCTGACAAACATATGAAAGATCATATATATTTTATAATAATAAAAAAAAGGAACTTTATAACAAAAGGTGAGACAAAAGTGTGTTTTCATCAACCAGTAGTTTTAGGATGTAGTTAACACTTGAAATAATTCTACAAGGATAGGATCATTCATTACCAATTTCAAACAACACTTATTTTTTAAATTAATATAAAATATGTCAGAGTTCAGTATTCTTTGTCTCTTTCTCCTCAAGACTGGGGTTACAGACAGGAGGAGCCATAGTAAATTTTAACTCCCATGCTGGCAAGCTGTGATGGTCTTGGTTTGAATGAGAGTGGCCCCGATAGATTTGAATACTTGGCACAAAGGGGTACAATCCTTGAAAATGATTAGGAGGTATGACCTTGTTGGAGGATGTGTGTCACTTGAGTAGTCTTTGATGTTTCAAAATAACCACTCCAAGAATAAAGTTGCTCTTTTCCTATTATTGCCTGTAGAAATCTTAGTCAATTCTCCAACACTATGTCTGCCTGTGTACACTCTTGCTTCCTTCCATGATTGTAATGGACTAAACCTCTGAAACTGTAAGACAGTCCCAATCAAATGCTTTCTTTTATGCAAGTTGCCTTAATAATGGTGTTACAGCAATAACACACTAAGACATAATTCAAACTCAGGTCGTCCATTTGGGTAGCAAATACTTTGCCTATTGAGCCATGATTCTAACCTCTATTTTATTACTTTGACTAACCAGTGTAAATTTTCCTATGCTCTTGTATTAATTACTTTTCTATTGCTCTGGTAAAACACCATGGCCAAGGCAACTTATAGAAGACAGACTTTATTTGAGCATATGGTTTTAGAGGGCTAGAGTCTATAACACTGGAAAGGAAATAGCAGTTAACAAGCATGGTAGAAGCAGCAGCCCCTGAGGGCTCAAATCTTGGACCTCAAGGAAGAAGTAAAGAGACTGAACTACAAGTGGCATGAGCCTTCAAAGGCTCAGAGCCTCTTTCCAGTGATACACTTCCTCTGTCATGTTTTCATTTCTTAAGCCTTTCCAAACATCACTGCCAGCAGTGAATTGAACATTCAAAAGAGCCTGAGAGCAGAGGGAACGTTTCTCATTCAAACCAGCACACCAGTTATGGTGAAGATAAGCAGATAATGAGGTAATATTTATTGTAAAATTTGAAAGTCCACTAATATATTGGCTTATGGGTTCTTTTATACTGTTCACAAGTGGTTTTCATTAAAAAATTATTTGTTTTTATGGATGTATAAACATGTGTGAGGTGATAGTAGTGTGTGTATGTGTTTGTGCATGTGTACAGGTATAAATAGATGCAAGAGGAGTGTGTCAGGAATCACCTTTCAAATTATTATTTTGAGGCATAGTCTTTAAACCTAGAACTCACATCTTTTTATTTGGCTAATTATGCATTCAAGCTCCCCAAAATTACCTTTTCTTTCTTTCTTTCTTTCTTTCTTTCTTTCTTTCTTTCTTTCTTTCTTTCTTTCTTTCTTTCTTTCTTTCTTTCTTTCTTTCTTTCTTTCTTCCTTCCTTCCTTCCTTCCTTCCTTCCTTCCTTCCTTTCTTTCTTTCTTTCTTTCTTTCTTTCTTTCTTTCTTTCTTTCTTTCTTTCTTTCTTTCTTTCTTTCTTTCTTTCTTTCTTTCTTTCTTTCTTTCTTTCTTTCTCTCTCTCTTTCTCTCTCTCTCTCTCTTTCTTTCTTTCTTTTATTTTCATTCTCTCTCTCTCTCTCTCTCTCTCTCTCTCTCTCTTTCTTAATTAATTTTTATTTATTCACTTTTCATTCTGTTCACTGCCACCCTCCTGGTCAACATCTCCCACAATTCTTCTCCCATTCCCCTCCCCTTCCCTTCCCTTCCCCTGGTATCCCTCAACCCTGTCACATTAAGTCTGCAAGGTTAGGCACATCCTCTTCCACTGAGGCCAAAAAAGGCATCCCAAGTAGAAGAACATATCCCCAAATACAGGCAAGAACTTTGGGATAGCCCCAATCCAGTTTATCTTATCTCTATCTATCCATCTAAGTCCTGGAGTCTCAGGGAAACCAGTATTACTTTGTTCTTTCCAATGAACTCTGGGATCCACACTCTGGCTCATTTGTTTGAATAGTAAGTGCTCTTAACTGCTGAGCCATCTCCCAGCCACAGTATCAAATTTTAGTATTTATTTTTATGATAAACATTTCATATTGCTTGTAATTCCTCATCTTACTAATTTTATTGATTCCATTGGCCATGTGGAAATTTTTCTATCTTGTTTTTAATTTTATATAGATTGACTCATTCACAAGGAACATTTAAGCTATTCACTAAGACATTTTCTTTTGCTAAAAATTGAAATATTCCCAGTGGTTTCTAAAGAGAACGTGTGCTAAAATGGTCTCACATTGAAACTAAATGTTTCTACTGCAAGAAAATAAAAAAAAATTAAAGAGAAATAAAGACAGCATGTTAATAAAAAGTTTCAGCTTAAGGTTTGTAGCTATCAAAGGTTTATATCTTTTGACCTTTAGATAAGTAGTCCAACCCTGCAGGAATAAAGGCTCCCTGATAGCCAAGTATTATTACCGTTATCTTCATCACATGAATGCAATGTTTAAGCTACTTAAGATTCACCTCCGATGCTGCATACTTTCTTAATAGCTCTGTAATTGTAAAGAGGGCTTTGATGAAGGTATTAAGGCTTCCCTGGCTTCTGAGCGAATTGCCTGGTTAGTAGGAGATAAGGACACTGTCAGAGCTTACTAACATTCCATTTTTTTTTTGATTTCTTCATTTTCTAATTTCTTCAAAACATACCTTTTCTTTCACTTCAGTGAAATCATGCAAGTAAGCATCACGTTGAGAAGAGTATAGAAAGTGTTAGAGGATGTAAATCACAATGAACACCATCATTAACTTCTATGTAAAGTTATTAAAGTGTCCTGAAAATAGGGGAACTTCTGTCTCAAAGGCTATCTGACCTAGAAATATGTGTAATTAACAACATGCTTAATATTATTATATATGTATTATCTCAGGAATTCATTAATATTTAGAAAGAGTAAGTAGATAAATTCCACTGGATTTTAAATGTAGTTGCATGTTTTGAAACTACATTGACCAAGAAAAGAAACCAATCCCAAATTTTATATCTTCACTGTTATTCTATATAAAATTCCCAGGATAAAGAACATTAAAAAAAAAAACAGTTTATAGTATGAGTGGTATCTGCTCATTGCATCTCATTTCTAAGTATTTATGTATAAGGAAACAAAACTGGAAATTCAACATATGTCATCAAGTTGTCCCTTGGTGTACTCTTTTTGCACTTGAAATCAAGTTTAGTTGTCTTTTGTGATTTACCTAAGTTATGTCTTCTATCACAGTGTCTATACTCTTTCATTCAATGTAGTACACATCACTTTATTGTACTCCTGAAGACAGCAATAACAACAACTAAGAGATTAGTAATGGAAAAATTTGGTCAACTGATAGCTCTTTTACCTAAAGCACAGATTTGGTTAGTCATTTCTTTTACCATAAAAGTGAGGGACATAAGAAAGTCATATGTGAAACATCCTATCCCTCCTTTGCAATTTTTAAATATATTTTTACTATCTGCCTAAGAAACAAATTGCCCCATGAAAGAT
Organism: Apodemus sylvaticus; assembly: GCF_947179515.1. Lineage (NCBI taxonomy): Eukaryota > Metazoa > Chordata > Mammalia > Rodentia > Muridae > Apodemus > Apodemus sylvaticus. The sequence continues at coordinate 110,514,838 of NC_067473.1, forward strand.
GGTAGCATTTTGTTCTTCAGTAGCTATTTAGAGACAACATATGTTGTGTAGGTTGAATGAGGGGATGGGTGTCCCATAAAGGTGATTTAAAGTGCCTGAGAGGTTGTGCCACACTATGGATAGCAATTGAGTGCTTAAGGATTCTCACACATAGCAGATACTATAAATAATCTGCCTCTTAACTTTGGGGATTACCATGCTGTTCAAAAGAAAGTTACAATGAATAATTAAATCGGAAATGTTAAAGTATTAAAATAGCATTAGGCTTACAAAGGACCATGACATATAAGACTTTCTAGAAACTCCAGAGTGAACCTGGCTAGGCTGTAAGTGTCGTGGAGACAGCCACACTGCCTTATCTTACAGAGCACTCAGCATGATTTTGGGAGAAAACCACAGAGAGTGGAAGACACTAGGCCTGCATTAGCCAAATAAGATTGACATTGATTTCAGATGAAATTCTTGATCCAATTATAATCAAACTTATTAACGAGTGACCGCCAGGAGGAGCCGACAGCACTCATCTTCAAAAAGGGTTTGCCATGACTAAGTCATGTCAAACTAATTTAATTTTTTTTCTTTTAATAGGGTTAGTAGCTTAATAGATGAAGGGATATTAGAGACTACAGAAAGGGCTGGAGTTCAGTCAGGCATTTGACAAGTTTTCTGATGTTTTCCTTGTTGACAAGACAATTAAAAGGAGCTGGATGTAGAAGCAATTTCTGCTTAAGATAGTTTCATTAGTTGTATAATTTAAGATACTAGTATGACTTACAGGTCCCTGCATAAAAGCTGAGGGCATGTGTGCTAAGTGTGTGTACTGCCTTTCTTAACTCACAGGATCTATAACAGAACTGGGACATTCTCTTAATCAGAAAACTGAGATAATTACAATACAAGGTTATAAGAACAGTAAGCAGCTGCACTTCAACATAACCTGAGATTAACTTCAACTGAAATACCCTTATGTTCATCATATACATTCTTTAGCTTTAGATATTTTAATGAATTTTAGGAATGAAGAAAGAACCTATTTATTAGTTATCATAATGATGTATCTGAAATAATGAAAACCACTTAAGACAATATCTTTATGGAAGAGTTGCTCCACGTAAAAGCAAGATAGCTCACAGTGTAAAGGTGCTTGCTGCCAAGCACGATTACCTGAAGAACCCTGGAATCCTGGAACGGACTAATCAACTCTTTTAAGTTATCTTCTAAGCAGAATGCTTTGTTGGTAGAGTGTCTGTCCAGAATATAGTGAACTCTGGGTTCTAACCTCAATAAGATAAAACCAGTCATGATGTCACTTGTCTATAATGTCATTATTTGGGAAATGAAGAGAGGTAGACCAGAAGTTCAGGGTCATCTTCAGTTACACTATGGGTCTGAAGTGGGGATGAATTATAAGAGGTACTGTCTAAAAACAAGAGAGAGAGAGAGAGAGAGAGAGAGAGAGAGAGAGAGAGAGAGAGAGAGAGAGAGAGAGAGATGGAGAGAGAAGGAGAAGAAAGCTAAAGAAAAGAAAGGAAACAAATATAAATAAAATTAAAAAGAGAAATGGGAATAGTCTTTTTGAACACTGGCAGACTCTCACTGCAAAGTTATTATCACCTTTTAGGACCACACTAAAGTATTTGTACTAGGAATGTCAGATTTCATAGAACCAATATACAATGACTTACTCTTCATCTTTATGGACCATAGCCACTAACTATACTAGTGAATCCTGAGTTATTATGCTCATGGGATTGGTCATATGGAAATCCAGTACCTGTCAATGATAACTAATCAGAGCAGGAAGTACTCCCTGATGGGAGCATTGAAAAGAGGTCATAGAGCCATGGATGGGTGATCTGCATGTCCCAATCGCAAAGATCTTCCCTCTTTTGTCACATTACAGTAAATGTCCTCTTTGTTCTTTCTACATGTGCTTTAAAATCTGGAAGTTTAGGATCCTCCACTCAACTCTCCTCATATACCATCACAGGAATATCACTTAGAAAAACATTTTTTGAGTGACACTTGGTGTTCTATCACCATTATTCTCAAGAAACTATAGTCTCTTATCTATTGTCATAAGAGATATTTGAAGAAAGAAAGACATAGTTCAGAGGTGTCAATCAAGCACACACAGACATGTATGGTGAAGTTGTCAGCTCCTCCTCGCTGTCACCATCAATGTTACATACAAAGAAAGGGATTTTACCTTATAATTGGGTTTTGAATTCATCTCTGTGTAAATTTAACTACTAAACTTACAGGCTTCATCAACTTAATCATTTTTGATCTCCCTGTGAAATATTAAAAATTAAAAGGACCTCATGGTAACAGAAACCTATCTACTTTGCCTAAGGTCACTTTACTGATTAAAAGTGGGCAAGAGCTGAATACGTACTAGACAGAAAGAGAACCTGGCTTTGAACCCGGGACTTCTAATTATAAGTTCTGTGCTCTTTTTACAAGGCCATGTGACCTTTCCAACTAAAATGCCATCTCTTTCCTACATGGTAATGAGCTTTCAGTATGACTTAGAAGCAGGGATTCTTCTGGGAGTACAGAGAAGAATAAAGAGGGAGAGAGAGGGTAAAAATGAGGACAGGATGTTGCAGAGGGAAGAAGGATGCGGAGAGTGGGCTGGATCCCAGGTGAAGCAATGCAGCAAACGCTGGAGAGTGAGTTGGATTTATCTTTCTTATGAGACTAATCAGCATTGGGACCAACCTGAAACAAATAGCCTCAGTTTCTTCATCTTCAGATTGCCAGAGCCCTCAGTGACATTTTGAGTAAATATGACAGGTGAATGTAAATGTAATTACACAAATCATATATTGCCTGAGTCATTTGCAAAGTTCACCACAAATAAGCTACCCAGCATGGGATCCATTTGTCACCTCAGAAAATGAGATCACTGGCTTTCCCATAGGAGTAGAGAGATTTAATCATGAAATAAGCTCCTCAGAAGTGAGAAAATGTCCAAATTCCCTCCTCTTGGAGCTTGGATTGAAACATCTGTTAGGTTAGTCCCCAACCATTTCCTCTCTACATAAAGTTTGTTGTCGGAATCAAAATCCACATAGCATGCATGAGAGTGGCTGTTATATACAGGGAGGTGAAAGGACTCAGGAATACAAGCTAGACCATTACCAATGCTCCTAAGGCATCAGCAGTGTAGGACACTATTGTATATGTGCTGATAATCAAGTGTTGAGTGTTCTTTAGGACATAGGCAATTAGCAATTTTTATTTTCGTGATGTACTTTGCAAATTTCAAAGAGTGGAAGGTAAAAGTTGCAATGAACTATAGTTGCTGCATAGAGGTCCTAAACACAGAAAATAGTAAAATCTCAGAGAGTATGTTCCTCATACTGTCATTCACTGCAATTTATAATTGGCTTTGGACACAGTGAAGATAAGATAAAAGGAGGCATATACAACGATATTTATATGCGTGTGTGTGTGTGTGTAAGAGTGAGTGAGTGAGTTAGAGAGAGAGAGAGAGAGAAAGAGAGAGAGAGAGAGAGAGAGAGAGAGAGAGAGAGAGAGAGAGAGAGAGAGAGAGAGAGAGAGAGAGATGGGTGAACATTTTGGTGTGAGTGTATGAACACTTGTGCACAGCTGTATGTGGTTGACTCCATAGATTAAAAAAATAGGTGCCCTCTAATACTTTCCACATCTGTCTGCCTGCCTGCCTGCCTATCTATCTATCTATCTATCTATCTATCTATCTATCTAATATCTTTCTGTCTATCTCTCTCTCTCTCTATCTATCTATCTATGTATCTATCTATCATCTATCTATCCTATCATCTATCTATCTATCTATCTATCTATCTATCTATCTATCTATCTATCTATCTATCCTATCATCTTTCTGTCTGTCTGTCTGTCAGACGAGGCTACCCTAAAACTCATACAGATATCCCTGTTCTCCTACTTTGTTCATGTTATTGTATTTTGAGGTGAGTTCTATTACTGAGCCTAGAACTCATCAATTGACTGGCCACAGAGCTTCAACAATGTGTTTCCTAGAGCGACAGTTATATATGCCATGCAAATGGGTGTTGGTGATCCAAATATCTTCATGCTTCCACAGCAGGGCATTTTTCAAACTCAGCCAATTCCCAAAGCCCCTATATGCCACAATTTTGAAAATTATTTTAGAACTCACATTTGAACATCCTTGCTATGGTAAATGACCTTGCCCAGCACCCTAAACATTGAATACTGATCAACAACATGAAGCCAGCATCTCAAGAACAGAGTTAAAGAATATGACCAAGTTGCTAACCTACATTTGCTCTCATTCTCTGGATTCAAAATGTGGCCTCTTTCCTAACCTGGTTCTGTAGTTATAATCTACTTGAGCTTTTATTAGAGAAAGTTTTTGCCTCTTCAGAATATGAGAAAAATAAGCTTTGCTTTAATGCCAGTGTTCTGCTTTTAAGTCTTTCCCTCCATAACTCTCCAGCAGCTAGCATTGGAGACCTGATATATAAATATACATATATAATTGGAAAATTATGCAATAGTTATTTCTATCTACACTGTCATCAACAGGAGCCCAATCTTATTTTTATCTTACCTATCTTCCATTTATCCTCCTAATGTTCTTTCTCTCTTGATTGTGAATTTGCTTGTTTTAAAATATATAATTTTACAGTATAATGTTTTCTTGATACCACAAAGTAGCCAAGTTGGAGTTTTCACTGTTTGTTCATTAATGAGCTGGTATGAGGAATAGAAAATGAGCAGCTTCTATTTCTTAGTTGGAATTATAAAGTGCTGACATGTTCACAGGAGGGAAACTGGCCACATTTAACCGTGAGAGCAATGGTTAAGATTTAATTGGAGTCCCCAGGAAGTTTAGAGGTCAAGTGGAATGGGGAGTAAGGGCATCCTCTTGGAGACAGGGGGTGGGGAAGAGGTATGGAATGTCGAACAGTCGGAGTGTGGGGGTGGAATAAAATCTGGAGTGTAAATAAATAAATAAATATTTAATAGGAAGGTTGTTTTCCCTTCTACTTGATGTTGACCTCTGAACCTTTTTCAGGGAAATTGATTCTGAGCTCATGTACTTCCTGCTGAACTTGCAATGTTTGAAAATCCAGTCTTTCCCTGAAGTCTCCCTTGAAGTGTGATTGCTTTCCTGGATGTGAGGAACTCAAATGAAAAGTTTCAGCAACAGTTAAACAGGTGATGACAGGCTTACCCAGAGAAACACTCCAGGAAAATCCTCCCACTTTATTGTCTAACTGACATGTCGTTACTTTATTTTTTTATTATTTATTGATGATTTTATTTATCTATATTTCCTATCCTAGTCTCCCCTCTTCAAATATCCCATCCCTTCCCAACTCCACTCTGCCTCTATGAGGGTGCCTCCCCACCCATCCACCCACTTCTGCCTCGTCTTATAGAATCCCTCTACGCTGAGGCAACAAGCCGCCACATGACCAAGGGCTTTCCCTCCCATTGATTCAAGATAAGGCACTCCTCTGATATATATGTAGCAAGAGCCATGGACCCACCCATATATATGTTTTGACTGGCAGCTTATTCCATGGGAGCTCTGGGGTGTCCAGTTAGTAGATATTGTTGCTCTCCCTATAAGATTACAATGCCCTTCAGCTCCTTCAGTCCTTCCACCAACTCTTCCATTGGGCTCAGTCCAATGGTTGTCTGTGATTATCTGAACCTGTCTTAGTCAAGGTGCTGGTAGAGCCTCTCAGAGGACAGTCATACTAGGCTCCTGTCTGCAAGCGCATTTTGGTATCAGCAATGGTGTCAGGGTTTGGTGTCCACAGATGGGATGGATCCCAAGGTAGGGTGGTCTCTGGATGGCCTTTCCTTCATTCTATGCTCCAGTTTTTGCTCCTGTGTTCTCTTCAGACAGGAACATTTTGGTGTTTAAATTTTTAAGAAGGATATTCCTCAATTGGGGGCCATACCTATCTACTGGAGGTGGTCTCTTCAGGTTCTATCATGACAATAGCTGAAATTACCAACAGAGATGTTGGTACTTTAAAGGTGAGTTTCTGCAAACTCTTTCCTGTCTGCTTTGGAATGCCAAGTGCTAGCAAAGCCAGCACTGACACTCAGGTTGAACAATAGGCAGGCCAGCTGAGGTTTATCTGGGAGGGAAAGAAAGAGGCATTCTTATAGTCTTCTTCCCTCCTACAGACCTCCAGGAACCTAAGGGAAAAAGAGCCCAGGGTGTTTTGTTTGTTCTTTTTATAGCAAGACAAGGGCAGACAATGTAATCTTGACTGACCTGTAATTCATGATGTTAGACCAGGCTGACCTTGAATTCAAAGATCTACCTGCCTCTGCTTCCTGAGTGCTGAGATTGAAGGATTTCACCACCACACCCATCAGAAATTAGTAATTTTTATTTAAAGAGACTCCTTTCTGCTACTAAAGTTATACCTCTTAAATCAATTTTCCTATTTTACATCCAATTTGTCGGACTTTATTTATTTATTTATTTTTTTTGCAGAATAACATAGTGCAGAATAATTTTGTCAATTGTTCATAGATTTTTATTAATCTTAAGTATATTTCATGGACTCTTATTGATTTTATCAGGTTGTATTCAGGTTTATGAAAATATCCACAAAATATATAGCACCAAATTATATAGGAAGCTGATCAATACACTGGAGGGTGGGGATGATAGAGACATTAAAATAAAAAAGTACTGTCTTACAGGATTTTTATGCTCTAGCATAAGAAAATAAAAAAAGTTACAACAAAATCCCTGAAGGAACAAATAACAAAACAAACCAGGCAGGTAGATAACAAATGTGGGTCAAGAGAAACAGTCGAAGCTCTGAGAAAAGAGATTATTCCCAATCTGACCTTCAATACATGAGTCAGGACAGCTTTGTGTGGTCCATGCCAGCACCCTGATCTCTCTTCTCTTCCTCTTCCTCTTCCTCTTCCTCCTCCTCTTCCTCCCCCTCTTCCCCTACCTCTCCCTCCTCCATCTTTTCCTTTTGCTCTTCTTTCCTCACCCCTTCTACTTCTTCCCAATTCTGTTCTTTTAAAACTAACAGGTGAAGATAAAGCTAAGTAGTAGAACAGACATCTAACATATCTGAGGCCCTAGATTTTGTCTCCAGTATTTTTTAATTGCTATTTAGATAGTATGTGGTTCTCATCACACTTGGGGTTCCACTATTTCACACATTGATATTTATCTTCACATCCTAGTGGACCACAGATAGACTAATACAACATCAACTTCACGGTTTAGAGGATAGGGCCAAAGCTCAGTGAGGGCCTCCAATAAGGAAGGGAAAAGCCAGTAAGAATTTCAGTCTATGTGCCATCATTCTTTGTATTTCCATTTCAAGATTAGATATGAAAGCTGTTCTGGATGCTTTGACTCAATTACAATAGTAATCCACAATGTGTAGTACTATATCCATTCAGTTATCCAATGTCATATCATATAACATAATAATGTGTTTAATATAATAGGATATAATATATCTGCTATGTATATATGTATTATATATCAATGTTATATATATATATTAAGTATGCTATACAATATAATATGATATGATATAATATGATATAATATACAGCAGTAATCAAAGTTTTTAATCACAACATTTTGAGGCACTCTAAATAGACTTTATTAATGTGACTGATTAGATTTCCCCAATAAAATTTTTGAATATAGTAGATGGAGTTCCAACATTTTGAAATATTTCAAGATTATAAAATCAGAAGCATTTCTGTTGAGACTAAAACAGTAAAGTTTCCCTTTATAAACATATGATTAATAATATGAGCAGAGTTTCACCAGAGGCCATGGCATCTTTGAAACTGTGCTTTCTTCAAGTTCCTCTGCATCTTGAGAATTTTCAACATCACAGTTCCAGATACAACTGGGAGCTCAAGCTACATTTCAAACCACCCTGTAAACATTTAAACCCCAGATTCTTTCTCCTCTTGATGACATTGGCAGTGAGATCTGTGACTGACTATTTCTGTATTAATACATAGAATGGGCAAAAGAAAAGTTTCCTAGTTGGATGCCAAAATCCTTAATATTCTAAGCATAAGTGTTTGGATATGTGAGTGAGGGTGTTTATGTGAGTGACAGAAGGGTTATATATATATATATATATATATATATATATATATATATATATATAATATTTTTTGTAAAATATAAAACTGGATATTGTGACTCTAGAATACTCCCAACACAGTAATCAAATTAATGACTCCCAAGTACTTTTGGAATATATTTATAAGAGAAACTAACACTCCACCTATTTTGTGAGTCATTGCTAAGAATTTTCTGATAACTGAAAGTAAGAAACAAGTGCATTGCTTTTGCTAGAAGGGAAAGAAGTTTTGCATTACTAAATTTCAGGAGACATAACCTGTAACAAAGCTTATGGTGACTCAAGTCCAGAAATCTGAAAACTCAGCTCACAAGACCATGGGAGGAATGAAACGGAGAGACAGAAAGACTGTAGGGGTAAGAGGAAGCTTTTATTGTACTGTGAGTATCTACAGTGGTTTGTCATACAGGAAATGCTAATTTTAATGACTCTAATATCTTACTAACTTCTTGAGAATTGCAGACATTCTCACAGTGTATCTTGATCATATTCATCCTAAAACATACACATTATTTCTCCCAGGTCAGTGTCTCACCTTCCCAACCCCTTCCCAACTAAATGTTCTCCATTTTTAATAACCAGCTGAGTTGAATTTGAGCCCATATATGGGTAGGGCCATCCACAGGAGTGAAGTTTATCTAATATCTTCTGTAGAAGAAAATATTAAGTTTGAGGAAAGTATTTCACACACTCTTTTAACATGCTGACAACCTTTTGTCTAATTCTCTCAAGTATCTAAATTTCTAGTTATTTATTTCCATGGATATTGAACAAACATAGAGTTTGTTAAATAATATTTCTCATTAAAATGGCCACAGTAATCACTATGGCCAGCAAAAAACATTCATAGGGGCAAAAAGGCAGCTCAATTCACCAAGATTAAGCCAGTGGTGGTTCAGTCATTGAGAGTCTGACACCAATAAATAAATAAATAAATAAATAAATAAATAAATAAATAAATAAATATTAGATAGCTGCATGAACACATAGACATTTCTGCCTGCTACAAGCAGAAGATAATTTATAAATATGTCCTCCACATACATTTGAATATTAGCTAATATATTTTCTTGTGCTATGACTATATCAAAATAGAGAGAATTTTAATGAGTCTAATGTTTGCTATGGAGATTGTAAAATTAGGGCAATAGATAATGAATGGCAGAGGTCTTTTGGTTCACTGCATGAGAGAATCAAATTGTTGAAAATAGATGCTTTGAAAGTGATTGGATGAATGTTTAATTTATACAGTTTTCCCATTAATAGCATTATCTATTTAACACATCCATTACATATTCTCAGTGTTAATTTAAAGAGAAAAAAAATGTAGCAACTTCCAAAGGAAATCTTCCATTAAATTAAGGATATTGACTTTAATGGATGTTCAGAATAGACCCGGAAATTAACAGAATAAAAAAAAAACCAATTTGATTAAAAGTGGCCTCCATTAGATGCTGTTATGCCACACAGGATGAAAATATTCAGATAGAATTTAGTGAAAAAAAACATTTACCATAAAAGCCATTTGCACTCTAAAATGTACTGCTTAAAAATTATGTAGTCTGGAAATCATATATAAAAGGGCAGCTTTGGGGAATTCTAGATTAGTCTGTATCTTTCAAGAAAGGGGACCTTAATGTTTACAAGCTGACTCCACTGTGATGGCCAGGGTAGCAAAAAAGATGATCAATATAGTTGTTTAATTTTAATTACTTTGAATTATGGAATTGCCTAGAGTGGCCATTTGTTTCTCACCTCTTTTTTCTTTCCTCTGCTCCCTGTTTCCTGGCTTTTTCCAGAGACTCCTGATTCTGTGCAGGAGAAGGCTTGCAATTCCTTTTACAGATTCATTCTTTGAAGCAAACGAAACAAAACAAAACAAAACAAAAACCCTCTTCTCCAAGATATCCTCGCCATGATAGTGCCAACATGGCAGAGTCATCAACTAACTAACAGTTTAACAGAGCCTTATATAACTGTCTCCTGAGAGGCTGGGCCAGTATTTGACAAATACAGAGCTGGATGCTCTCAGTCAACCATTGGACTGAGCACAAGGTCCCCAATGAAGGAGCTAGGGAAAGGAACAAAGGAGCTGAAGGAGCTTGCAGCCCCATAGGAAGAACAACAATATGAATCAATCAGTATAGCCAGAACACCTACCAAAGAGTACACATAGAGGGACCCATGGCTCCAGTTGCATATGTAGCAGAGGACTGCCTTGTTGGACATCAAAGGGAGGAGAGGCCCTTGGTCCTAAGAAGGCTCATTGCCCCAGTATAGGGGATGCCAGGACAGGGAAAGAGAAGTGGGTGGGTTGATGAGCAGGGGGAGGGTGGATGGGAAAGGGAGTTTTCAGAGGTGAAACCAGGATAGGGGATAACATCTGAAAAGTAAATATATATATATATAATTAAAAAAAAAAACATTCTCATTAGGTGAGAATTTCCCAACAAAACTACAAAATTCTTCTTAGTATGTTAATGTTTTGAACATACTAAGCAATGGGGCTGGAAAGGATCCCAAGAGTTTGGTTCCTAACATCCATGTCAAGTGTATCACAAGTGTCTGTAACTCTAGTTCCAACATATCCAAAGCCCATTGGCTTTCCTGGGCACTTTCTTACATATGGCACACATGAACTCCTAGAGATAGACAATCATACATGTAAATAATAATGAACAAAAAAGTGTTATGTTAAAAGTGTTAACATGATATAGGCAAAACATTTCAAACAATCTTTCCTATTTAAATAATTTGTGTCTTTGAAGTAGCTATGCATGCTTTGTATATGGTGGATAGAGGATATGTTTTGCTGGGAAGTAAGAATGAATAATTGATGTCTAGATCATGAAACATATTCAGTCACAATAGAAGAGATTTGAACATAACCAAAATGTAAGTGGTATTGAAAATAGGAAGATGAAACATAGATAGTGAAAATAATGTTGGAACAATTTCTATGTGAGTGACAGCCTAGAAAATTAATCAGGGGAAGAACAGTAACAGCCTGGGATGGTTCAGGAAGCTATGGTATGGTTTATTTTTACAAAACTAGTGAGATGAATGAAATAAGAGAGAAAGATTTGTGGATGCCATCACATAGGGACATGGTCAGATATTGAGCAAGAATTTTAACAGGGGTAATAGAATGATTCTTGAGTGGGGTCTCACTAAGGAAGGACATATGGTCTAGGAAATGCTCTCATACACTGTCGTTCTGTAGTGTCCTTCATCATAAACTTATCATGATCATGTATTAAGAATTATCTATTAAACAGAGAAGAACATTTTGGAGAGAACTAAACAAGGGAATTTCAGCTTCACACCACTCTTAATGGAGGGGGGGCCCTGGTCTACATACTCTCTTTGAGAGGACATCAATGGCAGAGGCATGTGATTTACAACCCTCCTTGCCAAAGCTGCAGTGAGACCTATTACCTTTTCAATGTTTCCTTACAATTAAACTCCAACTTTTCGATTTTCTAGGTCACTCTTCTAAGCTGTCCCTCTTTCTTAAAAACCAGTGACCCAAATACATAACTTATTAAGACGAAGCTTTTCATTTTTGACCAAGCCACTGCAGAAAGAGGCTGAGACTCAAAGGTTATATTGTCTGTGAATCCAGACACTTGCCACTGCTCACATCAAAAGTAATCACGTTCCCACTTCAGCACATTTCTGTAGCCAGATGACCCCAACTCTGTGTCTGTCAGCAACTACAGGAGACAGGGAGACTGCTAAGTCAGATCTCCCTCCAGGAGGCAGGAAGTTGCTTGTTACCACATACCAACATGCAAAATGGTTGAGAACCTAAGAGTTTGAAATTCAGACTCAATGTCTTTCCAAAAGAACAAAGTTTGAAGGATGAGGGGGTATCCCTTTTCTGTCTGTTTTGTCTCTTTGTCCTTTTCTTTTTCTTTTTTTTAAATTGGACATTTTTTTTTTTTACATTTCAAATGTTTCCCCTTTCCAAGTTTCCCCTTCGGAACCTCCCTATCCCATCACTTCCCCCCTCCCCCGGCCCACCCCTATGAGAGTGCTTCCCCACCCACCTACCCACTCTTGTCTTCCTGCCCTGGAATTCCCCTACACTGGGACATCAAACACTCTCAGGACCAAGAGCCTCTCCTCCCACTGATGTTCAACAAGGCATTCCTCTGCCACATATGTGTCCAGCAGCATGGGTCCCATGTCTATTCTTTAGTTGGTCTAGTCCCCAGGAGCTCCAGAGGGCTTGTTGATACTGTTGCTCTGTCCATGGGTGCTGCAAAACCCCTCAGCTCCTTTAGTTCCCTTCTCCAACTTCTCCATCAGGGACCCCCATGCTCATTCCAATGTTTGGCTGCTATCATCCTCCTCTGTATTTGTCAGGCTCTGGCAGAGCCTCTCAGAAGACAGACATATCAGGCTTCCATCAGCAAGCACTTCCCAGCATCCATAATAGTGGCCAGCCTTGGTGGTTGTGTATGGGATGGATCCCCAGGTGGGGCAGTCTCTTGATGGCCTTTCTTTCACTCTCTGCTCCATACTTTGACTTCATATTTCCTCCTGTGATTAATTTTTTTTTTTTTGCCCTTCTAAGAAGCACTGAAGCATCCACATTTTGGTCTTCTGTCTTCTTAGGCTTCGTATTGTCTGGGAATTAAATCTTGGGTATTCTGAACTTTTGGGCTAATATCCACTTATCAGTGAATATTTTTAATCCTGGTAAGAGTTTTTCAAAAAGCACATTCAAGAAGACAAGCATTGATTGAATAAGTCCCTGTGCTGTGCACACTCCCCAAAATGAAAATTTGTGATCTTGAAATAAAAACTTGGGGTCATGATAGAAAATTTAGCACTTCAAAAGGCTGCTTCTATTTCTAGAGGACAGCCTACCAAGATGAATCTTTGAAAATTTTGGTGAATTGGTGATTCATGTGTATCTGCTTAAGCCCACTTCATGGGTTGAATGTGGAGGAACATTCCTTTAATAATTGTTTCTTAGTTTTGATTCACTAAACACATTGCTTATTGAAACTTTAAACTTTAAAATTATTTCTACTCCTTTGGAAATACTAATATATTAATAGTACGCTTTTATAATTTGGAGTCCAAAGTAGGGTATTTTTAAATACAAAGGGACATGACTAATCATCTAGGAAAAGCAAGAGGCCACCAAACTGTCGTACATGATAGCTCTATGGTTTGAATGCAACTTTTTCCTCTGAAACACTTGTATTAAAAAATCAATTTCTAACATAGCAGCATCTCTTAACAAGAGATGTCTAGGTCACCAGGGCTTTATCTTCAGGATTGTGCTAGTCTTTCATAAAAAGAACCCTCCTTCAGGTATGAATATGTCCTCTACTTGTCTTCTATGAGAACAGCAGTCTTCCCTTCAGGAAGACATACAGGTCAAGGTGTCATATTAGAATAAGAATTTAGCTCTTGTACCAGCTTGCAATCCCACTAGCACTGGAGAAGTGTTCCTCTTTCTCCACAACCTCTCAGGCACCTGAGAGTTTCCTCAGATTTTATCTTAGCCATTCTGACCAGTGTGAGGTGAAATCTTGGGGTTGTTTTGATTTGCATTTCCCTGATGACTAAGGATGTTGAACATTTCTTTAGGTGGTTCTCAGCCATTCAATATTCCGCAGGTGAGAATTCTTTGTTTAGCTCTGTACCCCATTTTTAATAGGGTTATTTGGCTCTTTGGAGTCTAACTTCTTGAGTTTTTTGTATATATTGAATAGTAGCCCTCTGTTGGATTTGGGTTAGTAAAGATCTTTTCTAATTTATTGGTTGTACTATTGACAGTGTCCTTTGCCTTACAAAAACTTTGTACTTTTAGTGAGGTCCCATTTGTCAATTCTTGATCTTAGAGCATAGGCTATTGATGCTACCCCCACCCAGGGATCCATGCCATATACAGTTACCAAACCCAGGCAGTCTTATCAATGCCAGCAAGTGCTTGCTGACTGGAGCCGGATATAGCTGTCACCTGGGAGGCTCTGCTAGTGCATGGGAAATACAGAGGGAGACACACTCATCCAACCAATGAACCGAGCACAGGGTCTGCAATGGAAGGGGTTTGCAGTGCCATAGGAGGAACAACAATATGAGTCACCCAGTACTCCCAGAGCTCCCAGGCACAAAACCATCAACCAAAGAGTACACTTGGAGTTAACCATGGCTCCAGACACATAGACAGCAGAGGATGGTCTTGTTAGACACCAAAGGATGGAAAGGCCCTTGGTCCTGGGAAGACTTGATGCTGTAGTGTAGAGGAATACCAGTACAGGGAAGCAGGGGTGGGTTAATTGGGGAAGGGGAGATGGCTTATGGGATTTTCAGGGGGAGGGGGAGAACCAGGAAAGGGGACAGCATTTGAAATGTAAATAAAGAATATATGTAATAAAAAGAAGAAGAAGAAAAAAGAGTTTAGCTCTTTACAAAACAAACATTCCAGAACCTGATCTTGGACCTCCTCCCTAGTTGGTGTTCTGTTATTGAGCCACATAAACCAGAGAAACAAATGCTTACTTTAGATTATGGTGTCTACATGTCATCATTTGATTCTGTTTGTATTGTTGTGGTAGAGTCTTCTGTGGTGTGTGTGCTTGGTAGAGGGCATTTGTTCATCTCAGAGAGTGCACAAAAAAAAAACGGAGAGTGGTATAACCTCCACATCTTCTCTACCTACACATATGGACTGTAAACTATTTTCTCTAGTAGGCTCCACCTCTCAGAAGTTCCATCATGTTCAATTATCATCATGGACTATGGACAATGCTTTTAACTCATTGTTCTTTGTGGAACTGTCTAGACATAGGCTATAGCACCAGCCTATCTCCAGAACTACAAGAAATAAATTTCTATAGCTTATAAGCTACACAATCTATGGTGTTTTGTCATAGTAGTAGAAATAGACTCAGACAGAAAATCTATTTGAATACTAAGGCCATCATGATGGGGAACATGGCAGCTGTCCATCGGGCAAGGTACTGCAGCAGTTGCTGAGAGCTAACATTCTACCTTTACATTGAAAACTGAGTAAGGGAGAGAGGAGACCTGGCATGGGATTTTGAAATCACAATACCCAGCCACAGTGACATAACTACTCAATCAAGGCCACAACACTAATCCTTCCTAACACAGTCTGAACAACTAGAGATCAAGCTTTCAAATAAATAAAGATAGAGAGGCCACCAAGTAGCTGTGATTTTTTGATTCTAGTGTTCCTCTAATATCTAGAAGGAATATTTTGCTTCTGTTTCTCCCAACATTCAGCTGATAGAAAATTTGTCCCTCCTTTTCCAGATAATCCCTGACACTTGGGAATGATAAAATATAAATATCCCATTAGTGCTGGGCACTCCACGGACACTTATTTTTCTTATTCCTACTTGTATTTATTATTCCAATTTTAGAGATATAGCATGTGTTTTCTTTCCCCCACCATGAGATAAACACATTTGAACTTTGCCTTTTAGTCTTAATAAGTGTCTATAGTTACTTTCTATACTTGCACAGCTGAGATGCTGAATATTGTCTTATGGTTTCCGTTTCTCCTGCTATGATTTAAAAGGTTTTCTTATAGATTGGCTATTAGCAAAAAAATCATAAAATGTAATTTCTGTAAGATTTGCTGCCCTCATGCCTTATGTCACGTATCTTAACTTCACAGAGGAGCACATAGGAAGCCATAGGCAATCAACCTCCAGGTGGGCACAGCACAGTTGTGTCTAATAGTTCTTACAACAAAAGTTCACAGCAGACTGTGTCTGGCCAAGGGTCAGAGGTTTTGGACATCGCTCCTAACGATGTTAACTTACAATTTCAGCTTGTTACGCTCTTTTTCCTGTTTTTCATTAAATATCTATGTCTCTTATAATGTACTTTGTAGTAAATCATTAAATAACAATCTTATTACTTGTTTTCTGCTAACAGAGTTTAAGATCTGCCCTACTACACTCTATCTTACTGCACCATTCCCATGTCAATTAGTGAATCTAAGATTATTGATATAGTAAAGACTTTTGTATTCTTACTCAGGACCTTTCTCCAGATTTTGAATATATAACACAAATGAAAATTAAGTAGCACGTTTCTTTGTACATTTGACTACAGCAGGGCATTACTATTCAGTTTGTCATATATAACGATAGTACTATAGTACTTATTTCAAATACAGATTGATAGATAGGCTACACAAACAAAAAGTAGAATAAATCACCTTTATGTAATTTCTCCCGTCCATTAGAGAAGTCTTTGTCCTGTTTTGGCATACTGTATCAACGCAAACTCCCTGGTTTTAAAATTTTTTTCTGACTAATAGCCATCTACTGTGACTTTTCCTGGTGAATGTCTCCTCATAATTTCCAAGATACCATTGTTTTACCACTTTAGAAAACAAATTAAAATGAAACTTTTAAACGTTCCACTAAAACAAAGTAGATTTATTGTTAAGAGTTCAGAGAACAGCATTGTGAGGAGATTCATGACGAGCTTTTTAATTAAATGAATACAGTCATTTCATAGTGGCAGTTCTCATTAGCAAAGCAGAATTGAGATGACCATTGTCTTCTAATTGCTCTTAGTGTTTATATGGGGGGGCTCATTTAAGGGTTGGTTTGAACAGATTTATATCTAATTATGTTGCAATATCTCCTGAAAATTTGACAGATAAATGTTATAGCCATGAGAGTGATACATTCAGTAATAAAAATAATTCAGTGATTTGTCGTGCTTTAATTTTGCCTAGAAGAGAGAGATTTCACATTTTATTCTTTTATTTAATGTTTAAATTGACTTAAAGGTGCTTTTTTTGTTTTGAATTTTATCATTGTTGTTTTTTTTTATTCTGTCATGAGCAAGATGCCTATGTTTCCTAAAAATTGAATGGTCGAGCCTTAACTTTCAGTGTCATTTTATTTACAAAAGGGGTCACTAAGTAAAACACTCATTATAGATAGACGGGTTTATGAAGGTGGGGTACTGATTTGACAGGATCAGTGTCCTAATAAATCAGAGGAGGCCTGCTTTCCACCACTCTATATCTGTCTTTCTCTTTTTCTCCATTTACACACACATAAACACACGCGTGCGCACACACACAGCTAACACACACACATGGCTAACACACACACACACACACACACACACACACACACGCAGCTAACAGAAGCAAAGAGAGGACTATATTGTACAGCAGGATCCAGTGGCAAGAAATGAGCATGAAAACTACAGAGAATAAACTATGCTGCCCCACCTTCTTATTTTCCTTCTGTAGCAAAGCAAAGCAATGAAGTGCTTAATGGAGAGACTCTTCCCAGCTAGGTGCGTTCTTCCCAGATTGATCCTATTTTGTAGAAATATACTAGTCAGTCAGAGCACACAAAACTCATGCAAACCTAGGCATAAACTCTTTAATCCTACCCTACTTTCTGGTGCCCTCCTGAGTACCAACGGCCTTCTCTTTCACTTCCTCAATAAGCCCTCTTTATCTTTGTCTTCATTGTCAATGTACCTTATTCTTTCTGATCACAAGACAAGAAACTCACAGAGAAGAAAGTCTGCAGAAAAGCCATGGGAGAAAACCACTATTAGAAATTCAAAAAACTCTAACCTAATCTTGATCTTCCTGCCTCCAGAACAGAAAGATAATACATTTCTGTTGTTTGTTCCCAGAATGGGAACTGATAAAATCTTAATATGGAAATTTCATTAGTGGGCTGTGTTATTACTAACCCAACCCATAAACTCAGACTCACTATGAGAAAACCATCACAGCAACACATATGATGGTGTTTAGAAATACATGGCAATGTCTTCAGTAAATGATAACATTCCTCAAATGGAAGAAAAGTCTCAGAATCTATCATACTCTATCAGAATTGAAGGAAATAAAAAGAAAGGGAGGTTTGGGTGTGATCCTGGTACAAAAAATAATGAGCAATAAGTTGAAATCAAAGACGGACAATTCAAGCAGGACTTTAGGCATCAGATATTGAAATGCTATTAATTACAATGAAGGCACCACATCAATGTGAGATGTCAACCACAGGAGGAAACTGTAGAAGGCTTTGTGGAAGCAAACCTCTATAGGGATTTTGCAGGAAACCTTGAAGATCCAAACAAGGAAACATTTATTTTATACTGTAGAAGACACTACGTTTTTTTGTTGTTAATATTTTATTCTATTATATTTACTTATTTATTATCAAAGTCATAAAACCTCAAAACCAAGCTCTTGACCCCATGAACTGGGGTTTTCATGCTGCTAACACCCAGTGAACCCACTTGCCTCTATTGGATCCTAGGACCCCATTCCCAGGTCCATGTGGACTAAACAAGAAGAAATGGTAGGTTTAGTGATGGAAAAGGGAAACCATGCAGTGTTTCAAAGCAACCCAAGGACATTTGACCCTCATGCTTTATTTCTAGCCTGGGACACTTTCTGGTCTTACTCAGGCACTGTGATCAATGAAAGTGTCA
This sequence comes from Apodemus sylvaticus, assembly GCF_947179515.1. Lineage (NCBI taxonomy): Eukaryota > Metazoa > Chordata > Mammalia > Rodentia > Muridae > Apodemus > Apodemus sylvaticus. The sequence continues at coordinate 110,533,464 of NC_067473.1, forward strand.
CCTGACACCACATTCGAGGGACACAATGGTTAATTATGTGCAGGTGCTATGTGTCTATTTTCTGGGGACTCTATCTATTCACCCCAGATAGGGCACCAGTAACAACCAACCAAACAATTCCATCTAAATCTACTTTAGTAAACCAGTGGAGTCTTTGAAATTGCTTATGAGAGAAAGTGATGATTCTATAACTATTCTTTCCAGAGTAGATTTTCATCAGTTATGGTGAGTCTTTATTCATGTGAGGAAAGTGTCCCCTTACCTTCTAAATTAGATAATTACAGTTCTAATAACCCAGTCCGAATATAAATATTCTATTACCCATGAAAACATTATGTTTTGAAATGTGTTGGTTTCATGTGTGCCTGTAAGTACACTGAACTAGCTTCAGTTTGTTGCAAAGTTGGTATTTACTGCCATTAATTAGATCAAGAACTAAGTCCTGACAGATTAGAATCTCCTTCATGCCATAGTGGTAGTTAATGGCTATTATAAAGACATATTGGTCAATTAAGTCAAGGAGTGGTTAGGTCTGTATGCATTTAATTGTGCATTACTGAATTATAAATCTCAGCTGACTACTGATAGTAATTTTACTAACTGTATACAGAAACACATTTTCACAGCCTCCAGCTTGTTTGATGATAGCTAAAGTACTCAGGACGTCCTAATGTGGGAGCTTAGAGAAGACTTCTCACATTTCATTCTGCTAATATTTTATTCTTTGCCTTGTTTTAATTTTCTTTTTCATAATTTTCTTTTTATTTTTTATTTTATTCAACACAATATGTATTTTATCCCAATCATAAAAATAATGGACATGTTATTAAATGAACATAAAAAATAAAGTTTGTTTTGTTTTTAGTAAAGCTTAAAACCTTGGCTCTGACTGTGGTACAAACGCAAATAAGAACAGGTTTTAGACATTGAAGTTCATTGTAATAATGAATAATGCTGTACTTCAATGTCCCTCACATCACCAAAGGATTTTACCTCCATAGTAGCTAAGCTAAGAGTTGACAGTTCTGCTGCACCATGGGATGAATTGTAGGCACAATTATTTGGATACAGATTTCCTGCAATGGTAAGCTATTTGACTTGAATGATTGTCATCATTCTCAGCCCACAGGGAACAGGTGACATTCATTTAATAAATGGTGTGTGTATTAAGATGGTCTATCCATGAAGTCATTCATCAACTGTTTCAATTAGCAATGGTTCTGCTTGGAGGGTGGCACAGACATTGGGTGAGGGTAAGATTCTGGTTCATTGGCTGTGATGATTTTGAAAAGCATTCATCTCAGAAAAAGAGTAACTTATAAGGTCATCTTCTTCAAAATTGATATAATAATTATAAATATTAAGCCAAACATTCAGTCTCACTCTTTGTTCTTCTCTTACTGAAACAGAATTTTGTTGTTTGCTGCTATCTAGCCTGGAATCCCTCCTGCTGCTTCTTCCCAAGTGCTGTTCCAACAGGCGTCTGCCAGCACACTTGTGTTTGTAATCCTAACTCATTCCTCTCTACTCCCAGGTCTTCACTGAGGCCACCTGTCAAGTACTACACTAAGGATTATTTCCATCAGAAAGGTGTGTGTGTGTGTGTGTGTGTGTGTGTGTGTGTGTGTGTGTGAGAGAGAGAGAGAGAGAGAGAGAGAGAGAGAGAGGGGCAGAGACAGAGACAGAGAGAGACAGGCAGAGAGACATAGAGAAACACAGAGAGGGGACACTTACATCTCTCTCTCTTTTATGTATATCAGGATATTTAATGGATTAGAAATTGTTTAGACTGTGGTGTCATGTGTCTTACATGTGAAATAGTGAAACAAAGGAGACGCTAGGACAAAATAGGATTGGAGTGCTTTGCTGTTTTTTCTTCACATGACTTATGAAAACTATAAAAAACAGGAACACACAATCAAGAAACAAGGTAGTTTATCTGTGTAAACATCAAATGTGCAGTTTGCCTGTCATGCTTATCCTGAGGTACCACATCTTGTTCTTATATCTTTATTACCCTGGGTGTTCTCACTATTTTTATTTTTAATCATTCTATGTGTCATGATATCTCATTCTGATCTTATTGTGCACTCACTAATGGGTGTTGCTAAAGGAGGGACATTTCACAACATGCATTTATTTATGTAGCCTCTTCAGTGAAATGTCCATTCACATTTTCCAGATTTTTAAATTGGCCACATTAATCCTCCTTCTACTCCCACTGGGGCCTGTTGCTTTTTTTAATTTCCTAAAGTATGTTCCTGGTTTAAGATTTGTAAATGTTCATTTTCTTTCTTCCTGTAACTTATCATTTCATTCTTTATATGTCCAGCAACTTTAATGATGAAGAATAAATAATAAATATTAAATGTAAAATTTCAATTCATGAGGGTCTTTTTGCATTGTCATTAACTACCATATTCACAAACTCTTTAACTAGGTACAATACCAAGAATTGTTTTAATATTTTCAAAATATATAATAATTTTGTGTTCATGTTTGCACTTTTGGTGCTTCAAGGGATAAAATTTGGTTAGTGAGGGTTTTAGATACTGATTAACATTTTTTAGATACTAGTGTAATGATTATTTAGTATAACTAAAGATGTTTCTATTCCTGCAGAATAGTTTTGAAAGCTTTGTGGAAAATCAGTCACCTATGCTTCTTTTGGTCTTTGTCTGAGTTTTCCTTTCCAGGTCCATTCTTTTTATGTTAACTGCTTCCTCAATAATGTGGGGCCATAACTACTGTAGAAACATATTTTGTTTATTTATTTGAGACAAATTTTTACTATGTAGTGTAGGTTGCCATCATACCTAAGAGCCCCTACCTCAGCATTTTGTGTTCTGAAAGTAGAAATGAACTGTACACATCTCACATTACTCTAGTTGTGGTGCTTGTTAAAACTACATATATGAATAATTTATGCATTAAATTACTTCTAATCAATCATTTTCTATATAGCAGGGTCTGAGGCCAGGTCCTTGCATACTTAAGACTTTAGGTGAGCATTCTAATGCCTACATTCATGCCCAGTCCCCACTTTATATTTATTTTCAGAAATATTGCTGATGTCCATTCTTTTGCTATTTTGTTTATGTTTTTTGTTTGTTTGTTTCTGATGTGAAAAATGCAAATAAGAGTTACTGAATGAAAGGAGGGTCTCTTGCTTATTAACACTGTATATTCTTTCTACAATACATTCATATTTTTATAAAATATCACCTATTTATGCTTTATAATATTCTTACCTATATGTGTACAATATATTGTTGAGATGCATCAAAGCTGTGTTGAATATGTGCAATGGCTTAGAAACAACAAATGAGTTTGCTGTGCTGAATGAGACCATGACCACAGGAAATCTTCCTTTTCATTGAAAAAATTCTCTGGTTTCAGCATTTTAAGCTTTTCAGTTTTCATTACTCTGTGTGTCCTAGTAGGTACATACTGAAGCAATACCATCTTGAGACATTTCAAGTGATATTTAATTTTAAATTATGTCTTCTAATGGTTTACAGTTATCACACAAACATGTGTTTTAAAGTTTATTGCAAATTAGGACCTTTTAAAGTTTCTTTATTAGTTTTAGGAAAATGTATTTTTGGTATATATTTATTCTTAGTGTTTTCTACACAAGCTATCAAGTTATCTACAGAGAGGGCCTCTTCATTTCTTCTGATCTTTTTCTTTCACTTTCTGTTTTTACCCTATTGTGGTTTTTGAATTTCTGATTCATGTGGAAGAATAGTAATCAGAGTGGGTACCCTTCCCTATACCCAGTCTTATAGAAGAGGGAACAAAATACCCACAGAAGGAGAAACAGAGACAAAGTGAGGAGCAGAGACTGAGGGAAGGACCATCCGGAAACTACTCCACCTAGTGATCCATCCCATATAGTTACAAAGTCCAGACACTGTTATCGATGCCCACAAGTACTTGCTGACTGTCGCCTGGGAGGTTCTTCTAGTGCATGACAAGTACAGAGGGGGACACTCTCAGGTAGCCATCGAACTGAGCACAGAGTCCCCAATGGGGAAGCTAGAGAAATGACCCAAGGAGCTGAAGGGGTTTGCAGCACAATAGGAGGAACAACAATATGAGCCACCCAGTACTCCCAGAGCTCCCAGGGACAAAAACATCAACCAGAGAGTAGTACGCATGGTGTTACCAATGGCTCCAGATGCATAGGCAGCAGAGGATGATCTTGTTAGACATAAAAGGGAGGAGAGTCCCTTGGTCATGGAAAGGCTCAGTGCAGCAGTGTAGGGGAATACCAGAACAGGGAAGTGGGAGGGGATTGATTGGGGAACAGGGAGAGGCGAGATGGCTTATGGAACTTTCATGGAGGGTGGACCAGGAAAGGGGACAACATTCAAAATGTAGATAAAGAATATATCTAATAAAAAAAAGAAAGGTTCCGTTTTTCCATTTATTTATTTGTTTGTTTATTTATTTATTTATTCACTTTACATCTGATTGTGGCCCTACTCTTCTCCCAGTACCCACTCCCTTTCTCCTCTGAGAAAAGGGAGCCCCCTACCAAGTATTACCCCACCCTGGAACATCAAGTTACTGTAGGACTACGTACATCTCCTGCTGAGGCCATACAAGGCAGTCCAGTTAGGCGAACAGGATCTATAGGCAGGCAACAGATTTAGAGACAGACCCCATGCACCCCACCCTGTTTAAGGTGTTGGCAAATTTGCATGAAGACCAAGATGCACATTAGCTATATATGTGCAAGATGTGGGATAGGGGATGTCAATACCATGTTTGTTCTTTGGTTGGTGGTTCAGTCTCAGGAAGGACTCATGGATCCATGTTAGTTGACTTTGTTGGTCTTCTTGGGGAGTTCCTTCCCCCTTTTGATCTTTCAACTCTTCCACAAGAGCTCTATTTTTCCTGAGCTCTGTCTAATGTTCAGCTGTGGGTCTCTCCTTCTGTTCCTACTGGCTGCTGGGTGGAGCTCTCAGAGGACTGTTAGGCTCTTCTTCTGTCTACAAACATAACAGAGTATTATTAATAGTGTCAGGGATGGGTTGTTCCCATAAGATTGGTCTCAAGTTGAGCCAGTCATTACTTAGCCTTTCACTTTGTCTGCTCTATTTTTGTCCCTGTACATCTTGTAGACCAGACACATTTTGGACTGAAGGATTTATAGATGGTTGGGTATCCTTACCTCTCTACTAGTGGTCCTGCTTGATTATAGGAGGTGACCCCTTCAGGCTCCATATCCCCTACTGCTAGGAGTCTCAGCTAGAGTCACCCTCTTAGACATTCTGGGTCTTCTCCCTCCAAAGCCCTGGCCCAGGTCTCTGGATGGTCTGAGGTCCAATATATATATATATATAATTGTCTTACTCATGTCTGGTATTACAAATGCTTAAAAATGGAATGGAATTAATGTGGCTTATGGAATGAACTTTACTTCTTGGCTCCCAGCTCAGAGGGATACAGTTCATCATAATGTGGAAGGTGTGACAGCCTGAGCATGAGGCATCTGCTCACATTGTATTAGCAGTCATTCATCAGAAAGAGATAAACACTGCCATTCTAATGGCTACCTTGCTCTATTATTTGTTCAGTTTGGAATTTCAGCCCATGGGATGGAACTGCCCACATTCAGATCACTTCTTTTCTTCCAGTCACAGACATACTCATAAGTACATTTCCTGGTTAATTTCAAAATAATCCAAATTGATAATAAAATTAACTATTATAATGGTATATACAGTGTACACAGACACAGACACACAAGTATACATGTTACCAAAACTATCTAGTGTCATCATTCTACAATTGAGGTGAAAAATATAAAATTTGTATATATGTATGTGCATGTGTATGTGCATGAGCATGTGCATGAGCATATGCATATGTATGTGTATGTGTATATATTATTCCATAATTGTAATATGTAGTCCACCACTTCAGGCTTTTATAATCTTTTCACCCCATATCCTAGGAAGATCCCTGAGCCTCTTGACAACCTGTCATCTGGATGTTAATATCTGAATATATTCTTCTTATTCAAGATAGGATTTTTCTGTCAGTTGACATATCAAGAGTTTTATTCTTATTACTAAATCTTTAGCACATTGTGACTGTGTATAAGAAGGAATTTATTTATAAGCTGTTTTGTTTAATTCAGCTGAACTATTCTGACAAAGAGAGAGGCATTCTGTTCTGCACTGGCAAGTGAGAGTGCAGATCTCTCCTCTCTGTGTTGACTCCCAGAGAAAGGGCTAGATCCTTCTGAGTACTAGTTAGTAATAAAGGTTTGGCTCCCCTGGGTCAATCCTGACTGCCAGCAGAGAGCAGCGAGATGAAACTCCTCTCAAGTGGAGATGGCAGTGCACTATTCCACAAAAATCTCTCTTAGCATTAAAGCACAGAGAATTTTCTTTCATCGTTGACAAAGATGATAGTTTTGATTCACTTCTTGGCCTTCTGTGACCCAAGTCCATTGGCAGGAAGGACAGAGCTGCTTTTTGCAGTCGCCAGAGGGTAGAAATCTGGCCTTGCAATATGAATTTTGTGACATGGTTGGAGGTGATGTTTTAATCTACTCTGTTTGATGGAGTAAATATCTATTTTTTAAGAGTTTTCTGCCTTAATAAGGTGCCTTTTCTCTGAGATGTCAGAGAACAACAGGCTTATCTTTTTGCTCTTCTCCCTGGTGTTTTTAGGTTAGTAAATTGTTCAGTATGAGACTGGAAATATAAGAAGGCCCTATGCTTTTCATTAGATGCCAATGTACTTGTGACTGCTTTCTAGCCACTGTTTTTAAAAGTATTTTATTTGTACTACTTATGTGTGTGCAGGTATAGGTTGCAATAATGTCTAAATGTGTGAATCATAACTTGAACAGATTATTTCCTTCAAACATGTGGATCTCAGGATCAGTTCATCAGACTTGGTGGCAGGTGCCTCACTAATGGAGCCATCTTGTTGAGCCTCTTCTGATTTTAGTTGTATTAGATAGGAACAAGAGAAAAAGAGAGCTACTTGATTGTTTGAAAAACAGAACCATTTACTCGTTAACTTTCATTTTGATCACTGATTATGTTTTATTAGATTAAGTTCATAGTCATCTGGAGCACATGTTAGTAAGGTTTTTGCCCTTGCTGTTTTCTTCAATGGCTTTCAAAGGCCTTGTATTCCAGTGTCCGTATATTGTTCATGTATTATGGGTTGAAAGAAAAAGAACAGCCATGAACATATATTATTCTTATGTCAGTTGAACTATGTGTAGGACTCTATGTGATGTGCAAGAAAACTCTACGAATGTCACTCCATAGGTATCATCATGAGCTAGATAGGCTGCTCTTTCCTATAAATGCTCAATAACATTTTATCATTAACTTTGCCTTTGAGAAGACATTTGTAGATAAAATGACAAATTTTAATTTTTGTGATTATGTTTCTTGGAACTTTTAAAGCAGTTTTTATTGCCTAACTGAATATTTATCTAGTACAGAAAAACTCATTTTACAGTGTTATTGATTATTGATTTTCATCTCAGGCCTTATGCCAATCTATACTACAATGTATTTCAAGTTACACTTCTGTGCCTTGCTTGCTCTCAAAATTAATGTTTCATTGTTCTTTCTTTGTGATATTTTCTAAGATATTTCTTAAAGTTGACAACTAATTTACTCTCGGTGCTTTTCAGAACATCCAATATTCTGGATGCTCCTTCCATTGTGGTTTTATATCCAATGTCATAAGTTTTATCATCTGAGATGAAAACTTGATTCTCTGAACAGCTGGCTCAAGAATTCCATTGAAATATCTTTGACTTTAGAGGGATTTGTAAGGGTGGGACTGGGAGGAGAGGAAGGATGGTGCCACAATGAGGATGTAAAGTGAATAAATATATTTTTAAAAGGAAAGAAAAGTGTTTTGGCTTGTGTATGAGAAGCTACGGAACTGTTATGGAAATAAATAGCAACTGTTGAATTGTGATCACTCAAAGAAGATGTGCAAAGAATAAAGGAAGTACTGCAAAAAGCTGAGCATTCACTGTGCCACCGCTCCTGGGCATCCCCAGGCTTACAACATATGGATTCTTAGTAAACCAACTTTAGAAAATGTTGTTTTCATGCCTAAAAATGAGAGGATATGGTCTGGTAATACAGTAGGTAGGAATATGCTTAAGTTGAACATGCAAAATCTTGGACTCATACTCTAATCATATACCAAACACACACACACACACACACACACACACACACACACACACTCAGATATGTACACACACACACAGTTAAATACTCTGTATCATCATATGTCTTAGAGTAAATAAATCAAAACTAGTAAATAATATAGGCAGCAAAAAGGCTAAAAAGAATGTAGTTGTACAAGCATTCAGACAGATTCCTGGAAAAAATTATTTGACTTCAAAGACCTCTGAAGTCAGAGGAGACTTAGAAAGGGCAAAGAAGGAATTCAATGTGGCTATATTTAGACTTCAAAGACAGATGGAACATCGTGAGAGAGGTCAGCGTGTGAAAGAAGAGGGGGATATTGGCAATAGATAAGGCAAGGATAGAGGCATAAAATGTCTTGTACATTTTAGTATTGTTCTTTGAGATCTGTGAAAAAACAAATTTCTGATGTCCATGCTCCGTGTATTTCTTTCTACCCCTTCCTATTAAAACAAAGCCAAAGACCAAAACTGTTCTGAGATACATGCAGCATATTAATCCTTGCTTATAGCTCTTTCTTTTCTGATAGTTTCCTATCATTCTGTAGGATCACTAGATCAATATTGTAAGCATATTAGTTTATTATGCCTTTCCCCTGGGAAATGTGACAATATCTTGTTGTCTCTGACATCTCAAACATAACAGATAAACCATCCCACCAAAGTCTAGCTTGGTAACACCCCTGTGTTTACTTGCAGGAGTATGTGTAAAAAGTTACTTATAAGAACATGAATGCATCAAAGATTACTTCATTTCTGGGAAACACAATGCATTATGAGGGACATCTCATGTCATTTTAATTCCTGAATCTTTCTGCATAATTTGTATGCAGTTAGTCAAGTCAAGAGAGCCTCTTCCTGAGCAATCCTTACTACACATACAACCATAAAGAGGGGTCTTGAGAATTTTGTAAGTGTCAGAAAATTCCTGAAATATATGAGTTATTTATCTGTGGGTCTTGGTAAAATTGACTAACTTCCTGTCTTAAGCCTCCTTTCTACAGTAAATATTCGAATTATAAGAAACTACTGCTTAACATAGTTATGCTTCTCAGTTCTCTGCCCAGTACCTGACCATTATAAATTTAGGAAATGAAGGGTTTATTTTGGTTCATGCTTTAAGAAAGAATATAGTTTATCTTGGCTCGAAAGTTAGGGAAGCTGGAGTCACAATGTATCTGTAGTCAGGAAGTAGAGAGCAGACCGGAAGTGCCATTTGGCAATAAACCCTCAAGGTCTTGAACTCACTTCCTCCTGAAAGGTTCCATTTCTTAAAGGTTCTACCACTTTGCAGACTAGCACTACTAGCTAGGAGCCCAGTATTCACACATATAAGTCTCTAAGGGCTATTCCACATTCAAAGTACATCTGCCCTGTGTTGACCTTTCCTGAGGCAATGGTTAAACAAAAATTTATAACTCTTGGAACTCTCCTCTCTGTATTGAGGCATTCTGAAATAAGATCTATTGAAATATACTCTTCATATTTATGAGGTTAGCTGTTGTCTTGAAATCAATGAACGATGGGTTTGTTGGCCTTTCTTTAGATCTAGTTCCTTATAATTTTTTGCCTGGGGTTCTACAATTTCTTGAACGTATGTAGAAATATTGGTATTTGTCTGCAAGTGTGGAGAGATACTGATATTTTAAATTTTTGTCTTAAATTAACATAATTATGCCTCTGAGCTTCCATTTGCAATCACTGGCAGAAAAATTTAATTCCACAAAAGTTCAACCTCTAACAATGATTACTGACCAAAATATCATACTTGGGATGACACACATCTGGAGATTTTTAACATCATCATGATGAATAATTTGCCAGCCAGGTACCATGAAGGTGAATCCTAGAAACCTTTGCACTGATTAGCAGTGGGGATATTCTTGTAAGTCAGTACAAAAGGGTGGAGTCAAGAGTTCTCAGCAAATTTTGTCTTTGCCACTGTTTCTGGCTATCAGGTGGAGTCTTTGACTTCCACAGCTTGACAATTAGTAGAAAGAAAAACACCAAGATGTTTAGCAGACTTGGTGGGTAGCGAAGCATTCCCTGAAGAGACTACTAGCTATAAGTAGATTTGCTGATTTGTTGTCCTATCTTTTTCTATTAGTGCAGATATAACCCTACTATAGCAGGGATTGGGGCCTCTGCTGTCTATGAGCATGGAAATAACTGAAATAATTGACTGATTAATCAATTGATTGATTGATTGATTGCCGGAGAGGGCTAAGAGAAGTGTCCCAGCCTCCTATGGTTTTTGTGTTATAACAGGCACAATGGAACCACATTCATGTATGAGGAAATGGTCTATATGTTCGAGATACTGTAATGTACTACCTTAAACAAGAAGTACTAAGGGATTGAACCTTTATGCTTGTTGTTTGCATCAAAAGGCAATAAAATAATTCAGTTTATTACGTTCCCCTTCTCCCATCCTCAGTACCTGAAACCTTGCTATCAGGTAAATAGCCTTAATGTGTTACATGAAACAATTCATGCTTACATTTTATTCATCTATAATGCATAATTCTAATATGGTTATCAAGGGATTTGGGAGAGGATTAAATGAATTGAGGGTTAAGGAGCTGTACTTGCACTGCTAGCTCTAGCACCCGGCTGACAGGATGGTCCCAAAGTCATTCTAGAGTGGCATCTTGGCACACAAAGAGTTAACCTCTGCTTCAGTCTCAGTCTCCTCTCTATCTATAAACTCCTCAGGTCTTTTTTTTTTAATATCATGCCATTGGAACTCATAGCTATCCACTTTACTCTGTTTAAAATTCCATGAGGCAGAGAATGCTTATTATCATTTTCTATATCTTTAAAATCTGTATAAACAAAAATCAAGCTACTTTCTAGAAATGAGAAGAAAATAAAGACAATATAAAATTGTCACTCTGATGTACAGTCTTGACAGTTAGTGGGGATATTGGAGATACTATCTTCATCTTTCTGAAGAGATTCCATTTTGGAACTACTATTTGATAACAGGAATTTTGTAAAATTTCTGACCTCTTCAGAATTTTATGGAAGTTGTTTCTTATTAGGTTTGTATTATAATAATTAAATTATAACAAGGTAGTGCACAGATCCCACTCCAGAATGGCCATGGTAACTCTATCTGGTACCCATCAATATAAAAGTATACAATGTATGGACATAGTTGTATAAAATAAAAATACACATTACACTTTTCATCATGGATGTACTAGGTCTACCCAAGAAACAATCTATAATTTCATATTTTTCTAACTTTCTAATAGGGAAACAAATACTTTTGTCAAATTTATCCTCTGATTCATGTAGGATTTCAAGCTCAAAGAATATTTGGCATTAATTTTCTTTAAAATATGGTTCCATTGACATATAAACTAATCAGTTTTGTTTGTCTTGGGTAGGTATTTATATTAATTATCACCATATAGTTTAATTATTTTGTTAGTATGCTTTGAATGGATTATGTATTGATTTCATGCCCATATTTTAATTTTCAAGTAAAAATTTATGCAAATATAAGAATATGTATAAAACATGCACCTACCCATCTCATATCCATATGTTGTTTTGATAATGAGTGCATATATATGTATTTTGATCTATATTAATGTTAACTGAACCCATTAAAGTATATATCTACACATTTTAATCATATTTGTACAACATTCAGTGTGTATATATTTTAGTATATTTAGCAAAAGTGAACAGGAAGTACACATATTGAGATAGGTTCCTTGTTAATGTAAATGCACTGCCTCTCCACTTCTGAAACTTTCTATAATATGATTTGTTTATCCCAACTGATGAAACTGCATAGATCTATATTTTAAAGCAGAGATAAGTGGTTGACCATCTATGTTTATTTATTGGCCATTCTGGATAGACAAGCAAGTCTATCCTAGATATCCATTCATCCATAAAAAGTCACAAAATTTGTAGGAAAATAAGTAAGTCTCAGAAGTAGAATGTTAAATAAGGTTATTGAAATCACAGAAAGACAAAGAACAGAACGTTACCATCACAAGTGGATCCTAGTCAATAATGTATACAAGTATATTTATAAATAGCTATATGTGTAGGCATAATTAGCAGCTTAGAGAGCACAACTTGGAGTCATAATAGGTATCATAACTTCCTTTTATGACTAAAAATATCACTTATTGCTTAAGAATAAAAATAATCCATTTCAGTCCTCTATCATGGTTTTGTCCTCCATTCATCCATGCTTTCACTTGGAAAGGAGTCCTAAGGAACGGGTTTTTGGGAACAGAAAAAAAGAAAACAATTCAAAGTCAATCCCATATGTATATATATATATATATATATATATATATATATATATATATACACACACACACATTTATACATAGTCTCATATCCTAAAACCAAAAATTTTCAAAAGAAAGCATATATTCAGTAAAAGTAATATATTAGCATCCTGCTAATACATTTAATATTATTCAGAACACATTTGATTAGTATTGATCATTAAATAATATCACTGGGTTATAATGCTTTCATAATTTTAATGAAATTTCTTCAATTACATCTACAACATAATTTCTAAGTAATAATTTCCTTCCAATTTTGTGTAAAATGTTTTGGTATAACAGATTTATCTTTTGTACTTTACCATAAGTATTCCATATGAACTTATTATTGGCAGAACACCCAATTCTGATAGCTTTTGAATTACTTTGAAAATGTCTCTTCAACTCCTTCATCTCAAAATCTCAGCCAAATGTCTAAAGCATGGGGAAATGGGAGAAATAACTAGGGATGAAAACTTGCAACTCATGTGGAGAACTGAGGTCGTTTGTCACTTGCAAGCTCAGCATCTTGAACATGACAATGATATTGGTAATTTTTTTTCCATTCTGAGTGCAATGTATGAAAAATAGTGTTCTTTATCCTGAAGTGTTGTGTAAGAGGCTATGTTGTCAGGAACTAGAACCCATAAGAAAAGCTTCACTTGCTAATAGAAAAGAAACTGGGGAAGACCCTTGGGACATCGGTACAGGGAGAAAGTTTCTGAACAGATCACCAATAACATATGCTCTAAGATCAAGAATTGACAAATGGGACCTCATAAAATTACAAAGTTTCTGTAAGGCAAAGGACACCATCAAGAGGACAAATCGGCAACCAACAAATTGGGAAAAGATCTTCACCAATCCTACATCAGATAGAGGGCTAATATTCAATATATATAAAGAACTCAAGAAGTTAAACTCCAGAAAAGCAAACAACCCTATTAAAAAATGGGGGGTACCGAGTTAAACAAAGAATTCTCACCTGAAGAACTTCGGATGGCACAGAAACATCTTAAAAAATGCTCAACTTCATTAGTCATTAGGGAAATGCAAATCAAAATAACCCTGAGATTTTACCTTACACCAGTCAGAATGGCTAAGATTAAAAATTCAGGAGACAGCAGGTGTTGGCGAGGATGTGAAGAAAGAGGAACACTCCTCTACTGCTGGTGGGGTTGCAAATTGGTACAACCACTCTGGAAATCAGTCTGGTGCTTCCTCCGAAAACTGGGCACCTCACTTCCAGAAGATCCTGCTATACCACTGCTGGGCATATACCCAAAAGATTCCCCACCATGTAATAAGGATACATGTTCCACTATGTTCATAGCAGCCCTATTTGTAATAGCCAGAAGCTGGAAAGAACCCAGGTATCCCTCAACAGAAGAGTGGATGCAAAAAATGTGGTATCTATACACAATGGAGTACTATTCAGCCATTAGAAACAAGGAATTCATGAAATTCTTAGGCAAATGGATGGAGCTGGAGAACATCATACTAAGTGAGGTAACCCAGACTCAAAAGATGAATCATGGTATGCACTCACTAATAAGTGGATATTAACCTAGAAACCTGGAATACCCAAAACATAATCCACACATCAAATGAGGTACAAGAAGAACGGAGGAGTGGCCCCTGTTCTGGAAAGACTCAGTGAAACAGTATAGAGCAAAACCAGAACAGGGAAGTGGGATGGGTTGGGTGGGAAAACAGGGGGAGGGAAGGGGACTGATGGGACTTTCGGGGAGTGGGGGGCTAGAAAAGCAGAAATCATTTGAAATGTAAATAAATATATCAATAAATTAAAAAAAGAAAAGCTTCACTTGTATATGAATAGAAATATAAAAATAGCATTTGAAGAAGTCATACATTGGTGTGGTTCTAGATTATACTTTGAGTAAAAATGTTTTCTAAACGTTTTTTGAGACAGAATATTGGTATGTAGTCCTGACTTTTCTGGCACACCTGACTGATCTTGAGTTCTCAGAGATATGCCTAGCTCTTTCTCCTGACTGTTGTGATTAAGGACATGTACCCTGTTAATGAGTTTTGGAAAACTAACAGCTTATATCACATGCAAAGCTATGTATTAGTTTTATCTCATATTTACTGAGTCTATCTCATTTATCTAAAGGGGTGGATATATTTTTAAATGAGTATTGGGCTATCAAAGACAAATTTTTCGTCCACTTTTGTACTTTGTTGGATGCAATGTGACACTAGTTGACATTATTAACAAAAAATTACTTCAATCAATTGTTTAATTAAAAGACAAATTAAAATTCTTTTGACTTCAGTGGTGAAGTTGACATATTTTTAAAACATTGAAAAAGCTAATTTGTTTTTATAAATAAATAATCTTATATTTCAAATTTTATGCATGTGCAATTTTACATATAGTTATATCTTCATTTTAGATTAATCAGCCACATTCATCTCATAGACAGAATTGGTTTGATAGAATAGAAAAGCAAACAATGTCAGAAGCAAGAGTAATGATCTGCTTCTGATTACCAGTTGGACATCATATCTATACTCTATACAGGCAAGGAATTCATCTCTGATTTCAACAGGGAGGATTAGACAGATTCTCTGATCTTTATTATATCTCATTTATTTCTTTTGTGTGAATGCATGTGTGTGTGCGCTTGACTAAGTATGCCATGGAGCTCAACTAAGGTTTAGAGAAAAACTTAGAAGAATCAGTTACTTCTTCCTTCCATGAGGTTCTAGGAGATCCAAAGTCAAAAGAGTATTTATATTACAGACTTGTTTGCAATGACAGAAATGTTTGACGTCTTGGAATTCATTTCATTGGCCACTAATTTCATGTAGCTAGTGGGAATCTAAAGTGATTAATGATTCTGAGGAAAATAAATACTTAATGTAGAATTATTTGTGTTTATATTCACACATGTCAATGGCCAAGAGCTCAGGGTAACTATATTCTTCTGCTATAAAGGGACTACTTAACATGACAGCACCTGTATTTTGAGAAATGTTCTCAGAAATGGACTCATCCCTCTAACATATTCTATCTCACTGGCTACACCTGTGAGATATTGATGGATTTTAATCAGCGACATGGGTGTTCTGACAAGTGACCACATCCAAAGACCTTCTAGGACTATGGAATCCTGCTGGAATGCAGACTTCCCACACACCTTTAATTGATCTGGCTGAAATACCGACACACCCTTAGCACACACCTTTAAATGAAAATTAGTTTGTGAAGGAAAGCAGCCTTGTTTGAAAGTGACATCTAATTGAGGGACAAAGTGATGAATTCAAGGAAGACTTGACTGAATGGGTCAGAGATAGGATACCCCCAACTCTCGGGGAACAGAGAGGAAAAAGAGGTGACTTAAGAGAGCAGCATAGAGCCTGGAGAGATGGCTCAGTGGTTAAGAGCACTGTCTGCTCTTCCAAAGGTCCTGAGTTCAATTCTCAGCAACCACATGGTGGTTCACAAGCATCTGTAATGGGATCCGATGCCCTCTTCTGGTATGTTTGAAGACAGCTACAGTGTGTGTGAGTGTGTGAGTGTGTGTGTATGTGTGTGTGTGTATAATAAATAAATCTTTTAAAAAAGAGACCAAAAAAAGAGGGGAGGCAGTTTTCATGGTACAGTTTTACAGAAACAGGTTGGAGAGAGAACAAGTCAGACACAAGTCAAGACAGAGTTCAGGAAGAACTAGAAAGGATGAACTTATTCAGCAGTAAGCCTCTGAGATGACAGCTACCTCAGGCAAATAAAGGTTACATTTACAGTGAGACACTTTCCTTCCATTTATGACAAAGCAGGAGGTAATTTTGGTTCTGATACTTTCAACTTTTGAATTAGATTATAACGTTTAATATTATGTT
Source organism: Apodemus sylvaticus (assembly GCF_947179515.1). Classification (NCBI taxonomy): domain Eukaryota; kingdom Metazoa; phylum Chordata; class Mammalia; order Rodentia; family Muridae; genus Apodemus; species Apodemus sylvaticus. The sequence continues at coordinate 110,549,850 of NC_067473.1, forward strand.
TAGTGTTAGTTGTGGTGAAATACACATGTTATGTGTATGGGACTGGTGAAACAGCTCAGTGGGCAAAGATACCGGCTGCCCCCACTAACTCCTTCCAGGTTGAATCTACTAGACCCTCATTGTAGGAGGAAGTGATAGATTCTCCCAGTTCTCTAAACCTACAGGTGACTATCGTTGTATACTTGCACACAAACACACATACCACAGGCGAACATGCACATTCACACAAAACAAATAAATAAGAACTAATAATAATCAAAGAACCTAATCTTAAAAATTGATTAATAGAACTGCCTCATCTTGCTTTGTGGTTAACTATGTTAGATTCTTGGGAATTAGCAAGGATTTAGTTTTATCCCAGAAGTTCATCAGAATGCATTTTGTGCAGTCCAAATGTTGATTTCCAGTCTCAGTAGTCACTCAAGAGCAAATAGAAATGTGAAGTTTGATTTTGACTATTAAGAAATCCACCTCCCTCAGTCTTTCCATTACTTTGCAGTATATACGACCACAAACAACAGTGAATATAAATATTATTCTCTGCTTTCATATCACAAGAGTTAGTTTTCCTGAAGGAAACTACTCCATATGAATATTGGCATGTGTATGTGTGTGTGTGTGTGTGTGTGTGTGTGTGTGTGTGTGTAGGATATTTACGGTAAATCTCTATTGTTTTTACCATCCCACCCTAAATCTAGTTGCTTCTTAAATGATTTTTTCTTTTTTTTCTTTCTTTCTTTCTTTTTTCTTTTCTTTCTTTTTTCTTTTCTTTCTTTCTTTCTTTCTTTCTTTCTTTCTTTCTTTCTTTCTTTCTTTCTTTCTTTCTTTCTTTCTTTCTTTATTTCTTTGCTATATATTTTATTTACATTTCAAATGATTTCCCCTTTTCTGGCTCCCCACTCCCTGTACCTAATCAATTTGGAGGTTTCTCTCACACGTTTTTATTTTGCCTTTGGTTTCATTGTCAACTTGTGAGATACAGAATCACCTGGGAGACGATCTCTGGGTTTGTCTGTGAAGACTTGTCTACGTCACTTTAGTTGCAGTTCTTCAATCCACTCTAGTTGTGAGTGGTTCCATTTCATGGAAAAGGGTCCTAGACTGAAAGAAAAGGAGAAAGCAAGCTGAGTGCTAGAATTCATCATCCTGTGCTCTCCAGCTGTGGATGCACCGTTGACAGCTGTTCTCTGCTTCTGCCACCAAGCATTCGCTGCCATGCACGCTCTACTTTGAAGTAAGATGTTGTTCTGCTTAGCTTAAATTATCTAAATTACTTTGACCTATGAGAATGACAGTGGGTGATTGTGTTGATTATTAATGTGGGAGTGCTCATCCCACTCTTGGTGGAACCATATAGGCCACTGGGCTATGTAAGAAAAATTACTGAGTCTCGGAGTGGGAGAATGAGCTGGAAGGTAAGGTCCTCTCTCTCTCTTTTGTACTTCTTTGTGTATGAGTGAATTCCTTGATGGAGATACTTTTGTGTGAAATAACAAGCAGTCCCACCTCCTGGTTCCTGCCCCTACTTCCTGCACTAATTTCCCTCAATGATGGATTGTGACCAGAAAGTATAAGCCAAATATTCCCTTCCCTCCTGTAGTTGTTTTGAACATTGTTTATTCACAACTACATGAAAAAAATGGAATAATACTTCTCTCCAAACATTTTTTCTCACTCTGAAACTGCTTTTATTGTTTTATTTCACGTTATAGATTATATTACATCAGACTCCCAGTCACTGCAATGTCTTTTAAAACACACAAACTTAGGAGTCTACTACGGATATAGAACTTAGAGACTCATTAAACAAAACAAAAAGTTATTTCAATTGGTATAGTTTCAATTGTCCCTTTTATCTTTGTGCATATTTATAATTAATTTTAGTATTTCTTTTTCCATGTCTCTTCCTGAACCCCCTTCCTGGGCCTTTGTTTCATAATTTTACTCCTACATTCATGTCTTCTTTTTTGTGTGGGATCCACTGAGGTTATTTAAGGTTTCTTACCTGAGTGGGTGGTAGGTGAGTTACTGAGGCATGAACAGCTTAGCTGTGGCAACACCAATGGAGTACACAAATATCCTTCCCACAACAACTGTTACTTGTCAATAGTCACTTTAAAAATTACAATTTTAATAGGTTAAAATTCATAATGAAATACAACATTTAACTGCTACTGAGCATGCAATCCAGTACTCTAAGTTTTAGGAAGTAATGTTCCAAGACAGATCTTGATTCTCTGAGCAATCTCTTTATCTATTTCACTTCTGACTCTAAAAGAAGGTGGTAGTGTTTGGACCATCTCCACTGCGTATTGTAGGAAGATGTGCAGATTCAATCATTCATATACCTGTATTTTCAGCAATCTGGCACAAAATAAACCTATACTGGTTTTGTGGTCTGTTACCACTTTTAATGGTTTAGTAAGGAAATAGATACAGAACTTTACTATGTGTTCTGTATGCTACCACCATTATAAACACACACACACACACACACATGCACACACACACACACACACACACACACACACACACGTGCATGTATGCGCATGTCTTTTAGGTATATCTATAGAACAGTTCTAGTTAAGAATAAGTGAGGTAACCCAATCACAAAAGAACACATTTGGAATACAGTCACAGATAAGTGGATATTAGCTCAGAAACTCTGAATATCCAAAACACAATTCACATATCAAATGACTCCCAAGAAGGAGGAGAGAGGTCCCTGGTCTTGAAAATGCTTGTTCCAGCATGGTAGGGGAGTACCAGAACAGAGAAGTAGGAGGGGGTTGATACGAGCATGGGAGGAGGGAAGAGGGCTTAGGGAACTTACGGGTTGGGGGAAGGAAAATCATTTTGAATGTAAAAAAGAATATTGAAACTAAAAAGTTTTTTTACAAAAAGAATATTCTGGCCTTAAGCATCATGGAGAGCTCCTATTCCTCTGACTTTCAGCCACCTGAGCTCTATGGAGAGATATGAAAACATGCTCATGCCAAAGCTCCACCACCCAGACATTAATGTTGGGTCTGAGTAGAGACTGGGGAATGGGTATTTCTTTTTTAAAATATATACAAGTGTTCTAGTTCCCTTTCTGTTGCTGAGAAAGGACTCAGAACACGAGTAATTTAGAGGAGGAAAATGTAGGGTTACATTTGCAGGTCACAGTTCATTGCAACAGCGACTTGAAGCAGAAACCATGGCGTGATGTTTCTTGGTGACTTTTTCACATGTTCCTGTTCAGCTAGCTTTTTTATTCAATCCAGGAACTCCTGTCCAGGCTTGGTGTGGCCCGCAGTGGAGTAGGCCATCGGAATGGATTAGTGCTAAGACCATTTCAGGAAGAATTTCCCACAAGTTCATTTGTCCTAGAAAATTCTCCAATTGAGAATTCTCTATTAGGTGAGTTGTGTCAATTTGACAATTAAAGCTAACAAGGATAACAGGGGATAATAGTAAGCAACTAAGATTAAGCATTTAAGCTTAAATTAATTCAAATGTCTCTACAAACCTGAGCAGCAACAAATCTTAACAAAAGATGCATGATACTTTTAAATATATCATATCGTAAATGTGTTTGAATGTGCAATTTGATCTTAGCTCTTAAAATGAAATCAACCAAGACCATATCTTTCACAGATGTAGGCACATTTTTTGCCCAAAGCCACCCCTGAAATTCAGTCACAGATTATTTGAAAGCATTACCATTATTTGGCTTTGTGAACTGAGGAAAAAATATCTTTTGTAAGATGTTAAGTCAAGCCCCTAAACTGCTATTTTCATGGTTGAGTAGGTTATCAATTGAGGGTTCTTTGTAGGAACAGCACAAATATTGGGAATAAAGGATGGTTATAACTCAAGGACTGAGGTATCTTTTATAAGACCTGGTTATTCATGAGTCATTTAATGTGTTCATTATATTGACAAAAACATCAAGTGCCTAAAATGTCCTTGGAAAAAATTGGCCTGGAACTAATAGATTAATGTAACAGAACTGTATCAGTTAGGTTTCATTATTAGAACTATTCTAGCAGTTATTAACATATTTTATTGGATATTTTCTTTATTTATCTTTCAAATGTTATCCCCTTTCCTGGTTTCCTCCATGGGAATCCCCATCCCATCCCATCCTATCCCCCTCCCCTTGCTTCTATTAGGGTTCCCCCACCCACCCTCCTCCACTCCCTCAAATTCACCTTCACTGGGGCATCAAGCCTTCACAGGACCAAATGGCCTCTCCTCCCATTGATGCACAACAAGGGCATCTTCTACTATATATGTGGCTGGAGCCATGGGTCCCTCCATGTGTACTCTTTGGCTGTTGGTTTAGTCCCTGGGAACTCTGGGGTTCTGGTTGGTTGATATTGTTGTTTTTCCTATTGGGTGGCAAATCCCTTCCGCTCCTTCAGTCCTTTCTCTAACTCCTCCATTGTGGACCTTGTGTTCAGTCCAATGGTTGTCTCTATTCATAGGCAGTCTGATATAGCTGTCTCCTGAGAGGCTCTGGCAGAATCTCACAGGAGACAGCTAAATCAGACTCCTGTCAGCAAGCACTTGTTGGCATCCAAAATAGGGTCTAGGTTTTGTGTATATGGGATGGATTCCCAGATGGGCAGTCTCTTGATGGCCTTTGCTTCAGTATCTGTTTCACACATTGTCTCCGTATTTTCTCTGGTGAGTATCTTGTTCCCTCTTCTAAGAAGGAACTTAGAATTGTATCTTGGGTAGTCAGAGTTTTGGGGCTAATATCCACTTATCTGTGAGTACATACCATGTGTATGTGATTCTTTTGTGATTGAATTAACTCAGTCAGGATGATATTTTCTAGTTCCATCCATTTGTCTAAGAATTTCATGAAGTCATTGTTTTTAATAGCAGAGTAGTACTCCATGGTGTAAATTTACCACATTTTTAAATGATGACTTAGTAGAATTACTGTTAAGTAAAGACACTGAAATTTTACAACAAATCTATAAGGAGATAGACTTGGGTATAGAATTATAATTGTAGAAAAATAAATCTGAATAGAAAAATATACACAGAAAATTAAATTTTCTTGAGAATTCTGAACAATAATAGAAGTAAAAAATTTATTATATATTTAAAATTGTATCTTAATAAATACAAAAGGACTAAACAGAATTGGGTGTCGGTCTAAAATATTCATTTCATCTATTAAATATTAAAGGAGGCTCTCCTCAAATTTTCACCTTCCACCTGCTTCTGTTGAAGACAGACCTGGAATGGTCTCAACTTTGGTCAGATACATATCTTTGTGCATTGGGCATCAGATAATAGATAGATGCCTATATAACCAGCAAATGTGTCAAGAATAAGAGTAGATGATTTATACTCATTCTTATATTGGAGATTTTTATTCACTCAGCATCATTGACACTCAGGAACACATCACTGAAGAGGAGGCAAAAATAATCTAAAATTAACAAGAAGTGGAGGACTACAGTGAAATATTGTTTTATAGCCATCACATAGCTATCATGCTCACCGATTCACAGCAGCTGTGCTTATTTGCCTAAGAACCACTTAAGGTCAAGTCAGCCAAGATCTCACAATAAATCTGATAGGTAAACTCCAGATCCACTCTTACTAGGAGACATTGGAACTTGAAAGTTAATGGGAATGGGGTAGAACAATACTTTATTCAGGATATTAGGTTTCTCATGCTCCAGTGTATAGGCCTATACTCATGTATGTATGTATGTATGTATGTATGTATGTATGTATGTACTATGGATAGTGCATTTAGTGGGTTAATAAATAATTTAAAAAGATGTAAAGTTAGGAAGATTATCTTTGGAGAATATGTTGAGGATGGAAGAGTAAGGAGACAAATATATTTCACTGTATACTTGTAAAAATTATTCAACGATATTTACAAACAGTCAAACACAATTTCTTAGTCATTTGTTTGTCATGTGCTATATTACCACCTATGATATTTGAATGTTCACAGGTTGATTTCCACACTAGTAAGATTATTGTCTTTCTTTTTTATAAATGATATCATGCTTCAAAAGATACAAAAGTATTCCCAACACATCAGGTCCTCAGTCCTTCCCTGTATTAACGTTGAATGTCAGTCCTGTACATGAGCAGCCACACGTCCACAAGGGCCAGAAATCATTTGAAGTCTATGGGAAATAGTAGATGAATACACTCTTATTTATACATTAAAATATTAAATATATTAAATTAAAATGTGAAGTATCTAAGAATTTGGAACCACTATTAGCTTGAAGGGTATACAAAATGTGGCTGAGGACCAGCTCTAGTCCATAGTACATGGCTTGCCCATCCATGATCCATAATTAAGTAGTTCTTAATTAAATTTCTATGATTCCTGCAGGTTTTGAATTTCCTCGTTAGTGATGGTCAGAGCTGGCTGTCACCAGCTGGCTAGATGACATTAGAAAGTATAAATCAGTATTCTTCGTGTGCAAGCATGTACCTGCATGTGGAGATTTTGGGGAGTCTGGGTAGGAATGTGTGTAGGATGGAATGGTTTATCAGACTATCATCATTTTTGGAAAATAAAAGTAAGGTCTATGCTTAGAGTTGGCAGATAAAATTCAAGTAGCCCACTAAATTTGAAATTTCTACAAAGCTATAAATATTTGTTAGGTATTGGGATGCTCCAGTCAAGTATGTAAAAGTATAAAATATTATTTAAGTTGATATTTTTTATCTTTATTTGCTATATCTTTAATGAGAAATATCATGAAGATTATTGTCAAAATGGCCATGATAAAAGATAAATCAATCATATTCATAACAGCTTATTATCCTTCCTTCTTTATTATTAAAGATATAATTCATTTGAAAAATATATCATGAGCTGGAGAGAGAGCTCAGCAGCTAATGTACTTGTTGCTTTTGCAGAGGACTTTGTAATTTTTGCTACAGAGTGCTTGACACACACTTATGGCTTTCTGCAGGTATAGGTACAAACATGTGCATAACACATATACATAAGTAAGCCATAAGATAATGCTTTAAAGGGTGTATTCAACATAAAACCCATTATTCCACATAAACATAAGTTATTGGACCATATATTCAAATACACTGATACCACATAAATGGGGCAAGTGTGGGTCAGGTAGCTGGTTCTATGTTTTATTCACATTTCCCTCACTATTGCTCATAAATTATTCCATTTTACAAATGTGTAAAGAAAGTCATATAATAAAACCAAACAACAGTAAAAATTAGAAAACAATGCCAAAAATCTTATAATTAGCCAGAAATGGGATTTATACTTCTCAATTACTTTATTCTTTTAAATAGTTAAGTTATAAAGACCGTTTAATAACCAATAACATACCAGTATCTTCCCACCACCCTTGAATGATATGATACTCATTTCCTTATCCAAAATAATCCTGAGCCATTTTCAGTCTTTTTACTTTTCTGATTGTATTCTCTAATTTACATCATGTTTTGGAAACAGAAAGGGTGTCTTATTTGTGTGTTCTCTCTGTTTAATAATGTTTAACAGTGTTATGCTTATAAAGGCTTAAAATGAATTTGGGGATTTAGTCATTGGCACTGCACAATTAGTTATAGATTAATAATTGATGATGTAGTTTTTCTAATAGATGTCTTCAGTGATACAAACTCTGCATTTAAATAGTCTATGTGTAAAGCAAAATCAAGTAGTTACTGGCAAGTGCACAGGTAGCACTTTTCATGTCCCACTGAACAGTGTAGGAATCACTGTTAGGTTCACAGAGTGAGAAGATTACAGTCGCTTTCTCTTCCAGTGCATCCCCCATGGGAAATGCAATTAGACAATAAGCAACAACAGACCATATGCAATTGTAAAAACAGTAAAGTGAAATGCAAGTTTTATATCTTAAAAAGTAATCTCATGGAATGTGGTGTTTGATATGAGAAGCATTTTGAATGGTGAACCTCATAGATGATTTGTAAGCAGAGATTTGAACACTGACAGCCTAACAGTCAAATATTTATGAATTTGGACTACAGGTAGTAGAACTTGATAGGTTGTGTAGCTGGGCCATTGGGGGCTCTAAAGCTTAACAAGAAAGTTCGGATCCATAATATTTTGAGGCAGATCTGTCAGATTTCCTGTTGGCATGTATGTGGAACATTAGAGAAAACAAAGATAAAGAATGAAACCAAATACTTATATTTTCCCTCCAAGAGATGTCATTGGGGTAAAAGAACTAGGCAGGTTGAGAGGTAGGAAAAAAAATCAAATGATAAAATTTCAGTACTACATAAAGTTATAAGTTAACACTTCTTTATAGTATAAAAAAGGATAGAGCTCATTTATTTATGATTCCTTTACAAAAACTGGTTGCACAAGGAAATTTGGGATTTAGAGAGTTTCAAGTGTATATGGAAGTATAAATATGCCATACATTGATGATTGGTGATACTTTGAGTCATGAGGTAAGATGAGGTTCCCAGGCTGTTCCACTTTCATTCTGTTGCTGTCGTAAAACACTCTGACCAAAAGTAACTTAGGGGAGGAAAGGGTTTATTTCAGCTTGCATTTCAGGTCACCATCCGACATTGATGTATGTCAGGGCAGGAACTGAAGCAGTATAGGATCTCAAAGTGAGGAAAAACTGAAGTGGAAACCATGGGGGAAGTGCTGGTTCACTTTTTGGCTTGCTCATGTCATTTCCTCATGTAGCCCAGAACCACTTACCTATAAAGATACAAACCACAGCATCCTGGGTCCTCCCGGAAAACACAGCAATTCAGACAATGCCCAGAGACCAATTTGATCTAGGTGATTTTTCAATTTCAGTTCACTCTTCCCACATGGCTAGCTGTCAAGTTGGCAATAAAAACTTAACAAGGGAACAGAGGAATGAGTAAATTGAAGTAAGTAGAAAAACCAAAGCCATGAATTTTAACACTCCAAATTATGGGTTAAAATACATCCTATAATAGATCACAGATGAAGGAGTGTTTAGTAGAGGTGGAAACTCAATACGTGATATCTTAGAACACAATATAATAGGTTTTCTGTGAAGGAAGGAGGGACAGTCTGTGCTGATTAATAATGCCACTGTTGAGTGATGGAGGCATAGATGGGTGATCATTCAATCTGGAATCAGAATTCGCAGAGCAGTTCCTTAGATCATTGGTGATTCTAATTAAAACGAGGAAGAGGACCGATGGTTCAAGTTCATATCCACGCATCCTTCTTCTTTACTAGGAGACAGAACAAGTAACAGCTGATGGACCTCTCAGGATAGCCTTTTCCTGTGGTATGTTTTCATTGCTGTGGTCCAGTGCTTGAATCAAAGCAAGTCAAGGGAGGATATATTTATTTGAGCTGACATTTATATATAGAGGAGAAGATACAATGAGAGGATACTGGTCAGATTGTGACTGTAGTCAGGAAAGAGAGAAGTCAGTGTGGGAAATGTGCTCAGGTACATTTCTCTTTGTATTCATTCCAGGACCAGCCCTTGAAATAGTGTCCCTAAATTAGAGGTGGATCTTTTTGCTCAGTCAAATATATCAGGAAATATTTCTGAGACACACCTGGAGGCAGGTTTCCGTGGTAACTCTGAATCCACTGAAATTAATATGAAGACTCACTATCAAAGCTAGATATTAGGTACCAAGTAAAGGGAAACTGACTCATTGATTTGGGATTTTATGGAATCCCAAAGGAATCACTAGTTGTCTTCCTAATGTGACCAAGGACATACACAGGAGGAATACACTGACAAAGCCTTGGCTGTCACCCAGGTCTGCTAACTCAACTCTAATGACTGGGAGTGGCAGCAGCACTGTCCCTGGGATGACAAGCTGGCTCGAACCCGAGCTTTAAGCTTGTCTTTGTTGAATTTAAAGTTCTTAAATACATCAGGACATAAGGACAAAAGTGATACTGACCTGCAAGAGGATTATTCTTCTTCATTAGTTAAAAGAATAAAAGAGAGAAAATCACCCCAGTGCAAAATGGAAGAGAAGTTTATTGTAAGTGCCATAGACTTTCTCAGGTAAAGAAGAGGGTGCCCTCCCTGCAGCTGGGAGACATTGCTTCTAAGGACGGTTGTGTCCAACTGGATGATTTACCTCTCCATCTTCCCATTAGTCTAAAGTTGTGTCTAGCCTCCTTCTGTATCAGGTAATTATTTATTTGAAAGAGGGAGGTTGAAAGTGAGTGCCCCAAACTTCTCTACTCTTAATCTAATACACATAGATTGACCTGTTGAATGCAGCAGAAAATTACCTATATTTCTGTATACCACAGGTCTGTATTTATTGCTGAAAAACAAACAAAAAATAAACAAATGAAAAACCAAAACCAACAATGACAAATCCAAAACAAATACATAGAACCAAGCAGATGGAAATTTCTGCCTATTGCTGGAGGCAAAAAGCCTTTTAAAAACAACCCCCAAACCTAAGATTGTTTTTAGCTACATTCCCTATTTTAGTGGTCCATACCCTCAGAGGCATGTAACATACTCCTGTGATACAATCTGTTGGGTAAGCCTGTGCTTTCCAAGTTGTTAGGATTGAAAACAGTGTTTGCCAGGCTTGCTACAGCTGTCCTGGGGATATATACCTACTTTTACTGAGTAGTCAATCCATAGCAGATTTATCAGGAATAAGGAGGCTTCTGTTACTTTCAAGATCATGTATCAGAAAAAGCAGAAAAGAAGTCATGAAGCAAAATGAAACAGTAAAGAATGATGATTGCTAAAATAAACACAAAATTGATATGTAGCAAATGTGTGTGTTGGGAAGACTGTGAATAAGGACAAAACCCACTGTGATTAAGAGCATATATCTGTATTAGAAATCTAAATCTAATTCTCAGGATTTTCAGATACTCCCTGTTCAGGCTTGCCTGGTACAGCATGAATGTATAGTTGTATCTTTTTCAAAATCAAGCTGGTGTTAGCTTTATTCCTACGTCTATAGCCTATTATTTCCATATTTTTGTAAAACATAGTGAATAACATTTCAGATAAATGTATTGTTCTTTAGATAATAAAAAGAAGTCTCAGAATATGACATTTTATAAAAATAAAGTTATAACTTAGGTATGTAAATAAGAAAAAGATTGGAAAACAGAAGCTTATTTTAAAGTCTAGAAAATTTGTTCCTATAAACCATCTCATGGCAAAGCAAAAGCCATCTTGAAAACACCATAGTTATTGAGAAGTACAATTCATAAATTCAATTGTGACTATTAAATCCCAGGCTAGACTGTAGGTTCTCTATTAAAATGTTTTGTATTCAGAGGAAAAGTGTAGAAAAACCAAAAATGATTCAACCAAATCTCTATTCCTTTGAATACCATAATTAAATTGACCTAGCTATGTCATTGTGTAAGATTGTGGTGTCGAAAAGCAACAAGGACAACTTGATTAATAGCTAATGTAAGACTTATAATTGCTTTAACTTATATAGCTTGTGCTTCTTTGTTTCTTAATTTTTTCTCCTACTCTGTGACTCTTCTGCCTCTTGGAGTCATTTTTTGTGGAGATTACATTTAATCATTTATTAAATTGTGTTTTTAAACTTTCAAAATATGCTCATTAGTGCTAAATTTATTTTACTCTGTAAAGCCCATTGGCAGTAATATTATAATAAAGTAAACACTGAACGTGTGCAATAGCAGTTTGGAATTTTGTAAGAGTGTGGTTTTTATTCTTTTTGTTTCTTGGAGGCTGTATATTAAATTCTTAAAACAGATTGCTACTAATACTCATAAAAACAAGGCTAGAGGCAGGAGGTGGGAAGGAAGCATTACTCCTTCATAATAACACAGTTCTTTGCTTTTACATGTTTGACAGCTGTCTTAGTCAGAGTTCTCTCTCCCTACATGAACATCATGACCAAGAAGCAAGTTGAGGAGGAAAGGGTTTATTCAGCTTACACCTTCCACATTGCTGTTCATCACTAAAGGAAGTCAGGACTGGAACTCAAGCACATCAGAAAGCAGGAGCTGATGCATAGAGCATGGAGGGATGTTTCTTACTGGTTTGCTTCCTTTGGCTTGTTCAGCTTGCTTTTTTATAAAACCCATGTCTACCATCCCAGAGAGACAGAACCATACACAAGGGGACCTCCCTGCTTGATCACTAATTGAGAAAATAAATACCTTACAGCTGGATCTCCTGGAGGCATTTCCTCAAGTGAGGCTCCTTTCTTTGTGATAACACCAGCTTGTGTCAAGTTGACACGAAACCATCCAGTGCAACTATATCATGACAGTGGAAATGACTTGGTCTTGTTGTGTATCTAAAGATCAATGGGAATAAGTGTTACTAGAGTGAAGGATGGTTTTAAAATTTATTATCTGCTCAAGTCACTCATCAGCTGGAATATCTGCACTGGTGCCTGTGGGGAGAAAACTATACAACTTACAAGATGGCTCAAAGGATAAAGGTACTTCCTTTCCTGAGACATACATGATAGGAGAAAAATAAGTAACTACCTCCAATTGTCCTCTGAGATGCCTCCTTTATCCAAATACTTACACAAAATGAATAAATGTAATCAAATGCTGAAATTAAATTTTGATTATGAGAAATTTCTTGTTCTCTCAGCAACTCAGGGGTGATGCAGGGATGGAGACTTGTAAGATAGGCTTCTATGTTACCATGCCAACTGGGGTTATTATTTTGCAGATCTTGTTTATGGAACCATATTGTTGAGTTTTCATGAATCTCAATATGCACTAGAAGACACCATCTCCTAGAAGATGTCTTGGTCCTCTGGCTTTTTTGGTTCTCTCCCCCATTTTCTGTGGTGATCTCTAATTCTTACTTGGAGGACTTGCGTTCTAGATGTGCTAAACTGCACCTCAATTTTTACCAGTTGTAAATTTTTATGGTGGTTTCTTTTTCTTTGGAGTTGTTGATGTAGAATATAAGCTTAGAGTTAAATATTCCTATGCAGTATGAAAAATATTGTTCTATAATTATAATTTCAAGAAAGGAATGGAAAATAGGTAAAAGCATTGTTTTGTTCAATATTATTTTCACTATTTTGTATGACAAACTCACGGTTGGTCTTAAAAAATTTGTTCTCAGTAGTTAGGTAACTCAGTAGATAAAGTAGCTTTCAGGCAAGGCTAGTGACCTAAGGATGATCCTTTAGATCCATGTAGTAGAGAAAACAATTATCTCCCAAAGGTTGTCTTCTGACCTCTACATGTGTACAGTGGCGTGTATGCTCTCAGAAACACCCACACAATTGTATTAAAGTGTTATAACTTTATAAAAATTAAATTTTATATTTTATGGTCTCAAAATGGTTCTGAATTATTTTCAATGAACTCGACTTTCTAGAAGATATGCTAATTCTTTAAAATAATAGCATTTTTAAAAAGTATAACTTTATATATTTAAAAAGTAAATAATTATAAAATTAAGTAAAGAGCATACTCTGGAGGTCTGTGTTCTTTCTGCTCCCAAACAATAAGGGATTATTATGAGATAAAAAGAGTTACTTGCTCTTAAATTATAAGTGCTTGATGTCATCTCTGTAGGTAAATAAGATCATCGTTCTCATTTGCTCTTTAAAATATTCAAAGGTATTTGAATGTCCTACAGTTTATCAAAAGCAAAAAGAGTATAGTGATGTAACTCAGATCAGTCTCATATACATTTTAGTTTTTCTCCAGATAAGTTTAATCTATTCCTAGTCAAATTATATATTGCATCTATGGTCACCATATATAGGTCTTAGCAAATGATAATTAGTTATTTTAATTACATGCATAATATAACTGTGTCCATGCATTATTAATTAACTCAGTAAACATTCATGAAGAACCGTTAAGATTAAGCTCATCTTATAGACAGTCAGTTCCAAGAGTTTACCAAACCAGGACTCAATAAATATATTCTTAGGAATGGCTCAAGTGGTAAACAAGAGGATACACACACACAGAGTTCCAGACATACAAGGGCACATGGGGAGTATTAGCTAACTTATTTACTCTGAATCACACCATACTTCGAATGCCATACTGCAAGATTTCACTTCTGATAATGTCCCAACTAGACATGAATACATGCCAGGTAAGTATCACCATGCCAATCATCTTTCTTCACTCTTCAATCTGTTTTAGGCAACCTGGTTGTTGTGAACAAAGACAGTAGTTATGGATTAAAACAGACACACTTGGTAAATATCAAACTTCTGTTATATCACTGTGGGCTTCCTGGGATCTGCACTTATCATGGAGGGTGATTAAGAGCCTCTGATGCTTGTTTGTTTTAGTGACTCCACAGACTGTGCTTCATGGCCAAAAAATTTGCCAGATTAATGTACACACCTTTTGTATGGGCATAGTATACGTTAAGAAAAGCCAATGATGCAAGCCAAGCAATTTCAAGTCTCTTCAATTGTTCGTATCATTAAATCATTTCTCCTAAATTTTTAAGAGGTAAAAGATAGAGCAGGAGACTCTATCCAAATCAGTTAATAATCCATCAGGCTGAAATTATAGCAATTTATAGTTTTATGTTGGGAGCCAGTTGTGTTCTAAGTCTCCTGTTTCCTCCCTCAGAGTGTCAAGGTATCAGGTGGGGGTCTTCAGGATTCAGGTTCAATATGGAATGAGTACCATGGGTCTGGGGTGGGGAATAGGGAGCTTGGATGTTGAGGTATGGAGCTTCTTTAAAAGAAGGCCTTCTCTGAGGATTTTAGTGTTATAGTTTTATTAGATAATATTCAACGAAACAGCTCTCTTACACAATCTTCAGTGAGACATCTTATGCACATGTACTTTACTCAGGATACACAAAGGCTGTATATAAACCATGGAGAGTGGGAAGGGCTTCTTCATAGAGAAAAGCTTCATTGATTATAGTTTGAAGTACTCTGAATGGCTCATGTGTATAAAGGTATATTCCAGGAATCCCAGGACTGGTTCCTTTTTTTTCATGCTTAGTCATTTTTTAAAAAACTGGATATTTTATTTACTTACATTTGAAATGTTATCCCCTTTCCAGAAACCTCTATCTCATCCCCCTGCTTCTATGAGGGAGTGCCCCAATCCACCCACCCACTACTACCTTCCTGTCTTCACGTTCCCCTGCACTGGGGCAACAAACCTTCATGGGACCAAGGGCATCTTCTCCCATTGATACCTGACAAGGCCATCCTCTGCCACATACATGATTGGAGCCATGGGTCCCTCCATGTATACTCCTTGGTTGGTGGTTTAGACACTGGGAGCACTCGTTGGTTGATATTGTTCTTCTTATTGGATCGCAAATTCCTTCACATCCTTCATTCCTTTCTCTAACTCCTCCCCTGTCGACCCCGCGATCAGTTCGTTGTTTGCTGGCAAGCACCCACCATTGTATATGTCAGGCTCTGTCAGAACCTCTCAGGAAACAGCTATATCAGGTTCCTGTCAGCATGTACTTCTTGGCATCCACAGTAATGTTTGGATTTGGTGACTGTATATGGGATGGATACCCAGATGGAACAGTCTCTGGATGGCCTTTCCTATAGTCTCTGCTCCATACTTTTTTTCTATATTGCTCCCCTGACTATTTTGTTCCCCCTTCTAAGAATGACCTAAGCACCCACACTTTGGGCTCCCTTCTTCGTAAGCTTCATGTGCTCTGTGAGTTGTATCATGGATACTTTGAATTTCTGGGCTAATATCCAGTTGTCAGTGAGTACATACCATGTATGTTCGTTTGTGACTGGGTTACTTCACACAGGATGATATTTTCTAGTTCCATCCATTTGCCTAAGAATTTCATGAACTCATTGTTTTTGATAGCTGAGTAGTACTCCATTGTGTAAATGTACCACATTTTCTGTATCCATTCCTCTGTAGAGAGAATCCGAATTCTTTCCAACTTCTGGCTATTATAAATAAGGCTACTATGAACATAGTGGAACATGTGTATTTGTTATATGTTGGAGCATCCTGGTATATGCCCAAGAGTGGTATATCTGGGTCCGCAGATAATACTAGTCCAATTTTCTGAGGAATCACCAGACAGATTTCCAGAGTGGCTATACAAGCTTGCAATCCCAAGAGCAATGGAGGATTGTTCCTCTTTCTCCATATCCTTGCCTTCATCTGCTGTCACCTGAGTTTTAATCTTAGCTCTTCTGACTGGTGTGAGGTAGATTCTCAGGGTTGTTTGGATTTGCATTTCTCTGATGACTAAGGATGTTGAACATTTCTTTAGGCACTTCTTGACTATTTAAATTTCTTCAGTTGAGAATTCTCTTTTTAGCTCTGTTCCCCACTTTGTATTTAATATTTTCTTTATTGATGTTTCAAATATTAATTCTTCCTCAGTTTCCACACACTGGAACTCCTCTATCCCATCCTTCTTCCTCTGGCTTCTATGTTTAATAAGGTTATTTGGTTTTCTGGTGTCTAACTTCTTGAGTTCTTTATATATGTTGGATATTAACCCTCTCTCTGATGTGGGATTGGTAAAGATCTTTTCCCAATCTGTTGATTACTGCTTTGTCTCATTGACAATATGCTTTGCCTTACAGAAGCTTTGCAATTTTATGAGGTCCAATTTATCAATTCTTGATCTTAGAGCACTGGTGTTCAGTTCAGGAACTTCTACCCTGTGCCCATGTATTTGAGGCTCTTCTCCACCTTTTCTTTTATTAGTTTCAGTGTATCTGGTTTTATGTGGAGTTCCTTGATCCACTTAAATTTGAACTTTGTACAAGGTCATAAGAATAGATAAATTTGCATTCTTCTACATGCTGACCAACAGTTGAAATCAACACCCATTGTTGAAAATACTGTCTTTTTTCCACTGGTTTTAGTAGATGACGGTTTTAGCTCCTTTATCAAATATCAAGTGATTATAGGTGTGTGGGTTGATTTCTGGTCTTCAATTCTATTCTAGTGATCTTCCTGCCTCTCTTTGTACCAATACCATGCAATTTTTGTCACTACTGTTCTGTAATACACTTTGAGGTCAGGGATGGTAATTTCCCCAGATGATCTTTTATTGTTGAGAATAGATTTTGCTATAGTTGGGTTTTTTGTTATATCAAATGAATATGGAAATTGTTCTTTTCAACTCTATGTAGAATTGAGTTGGAATTTTGATGGGGATGGCATTGAATCTGTAGATTGCTTTTGGCAAGATGGCCAGTTTTACCATATTAATCCTGCCAATCCATGAACATGGGAGATTTTCTATCTTCTTAAATCTTCTATTATTTCTTCAGAGACTTAAATTTCTTGTCATACACATCCTTCAGTTGCTTGGGTAGAGTCACACCAAGGTATTTTACATTATTTGTGACTATATTTATATTATTTGTGCAGGGTGTCATTTCCTTAATTTCTTCCTCAGTCATTTTATTCTTTAAGTAGATGACGGCTAATGAATTGTTTGAATTAATTGTATATGCAGCCAGTTTGCTGAAGTTGTTTATCAGCTTTAGGAGTTCTCTGGTGGAGTATGGGGGTCACTTAAATATATTAGCAAATCATTTGCAAATAGTAATATTTTGACTTCTTCCTTTCCAATTTGTATCCCTTTGACATCCTTTTGTTGTGTAATTGCTCTGGGTAGGATTTTGTGTACTATACTGAATAGGTAGCGAGAGAGTGGGCAGCCTTGCCTAGTCCCTGATTTTAGTGGAATTTCTTTAGGGGTTAAGGGACTGTTTAGTTGGTTTATCTGATGCTTAATTAACTTTGGTCCCTGATACCAGTCTAGAAAATTGTTCATTTCACCAAGATTTTCCATTGTTGTTGAGTATAGGCATTCATAGGAGGATCTGATGGGTTTTTTTTTTTTTTGAATTTTCTTGGTTTTTGTTGTTATGCCTCCCTTTGCAGTTCTGATTTTGTTAATTTGTATACTGTCTCTGTGTCCTATGGTTAGTCTGACTAAGGGTTTATCTATCTTATTGATTTTCTCAAAGAACCAGCTCTTGGTTCTGTTGATTCTTTATATAGTTCTATTACTATTTGGTTGATTTCAGCCCTGAGTTTGATTATTTTCAGCCATCTACTCCTCTTGGGTGTATTTTCTTCTTGTTCAGGAGGGCTGTCAAGCTGATAGTGTCTACTCTTTCCAGTTTCTTTTTGCAGGCACTCAGACCTATGAGTTTTCTTCTCACACTGCTTTCATTGTATCCCATAAATTTTGGTATGACATGCCTCCGTTTTCATTAAATTCTAAAAATGTCTTTAATTTTTTCTTTATTTTTTTAACCAAGCTATCACTGAGTAGAGTATTGTTAAGTTGTCACATGTATGTGAGCTTTCAATTGTTTTTGTTGTTATTGAAGACCAGCCTTGGTCCGTGGTGATCTGATAGGATTGACGGCATTATTTCAGTCTTCTTGTATCTGTTCATGCCTGTTTTCTGACAAATTACATGATCAATTCTGGAGAAGGTACCATGAGGTGCTGAGAAGGAGGTATATTTTTAGGATGAAATGTTCTATAGATATCTGTTAAATCCATTTTGTTCACAACTTATGTTAGGTTCACTGTGTGTCTGTTTAGGTTCTGTTTCCATGATCTGTCTGTTACTGACAGTGGGGTGTTGAAGTCTCTCACTTTTATTTTGTGAGGTGCAATAGGTCCTTTGAGCTTTAGTTATGTTTCTTTTATGAATGTGGTTGACCTTGCATTTGGAGCTTAGATGTTCAGAATTGAAAGTTTTTCTTGCTAGATTTTTCCTTTGATGAGTATGAAGTGTCCTTCCTTATCCATTTTGATAACTTTTGGTTGATTTTATTCAATATTAGAATGGCTACTCCAGCTTGTTTCTTGGGACCATTTGCTTAGAAAATTGTTTCCCATCCTTTTACTCTGAGGTAGTGTCTGTCTTTGTCACTGAGGTTCATTTCTTGTATGCAGCAAAATGTTGAATCTTGTTTATATATCCAGTCTCTTATTCTTTGCCTTTTTATTGGGTAATCGAGTCTGTTGATGTTAAGAGATATTAAGGAAAAGTGATTGTTGCTCCTGCTATTTTTGTTGTTAGAGGAGAAATTAGGTCTCTGAGGCTATCTTCTTTCTGGTTTGTTAAGAGGATATTATTTTCTTACTTTTTCTAGGGTGTAGTTTCCCTCCTTGTGTCGAAGTTTTCCACCTATTTTCCTTTGTAGGGCTGGATTTGTGGAAAGGTACTGTGTAAATTTATTTTTATCCTGGAATATCTTGGTTTCTCCATCTATGTTAATTGAGAATTTTGTTGAGAATCATAGCCTGGACTGGTCCTTTTTTTAATCCAATCCGTACTTCACAATTTTGCCTTCTGGTGTCTTTACCCTCTTGCTGAATTTTTTTTTTTGTTGTGGCAGGGGACTTCCCTTTGACCTCAAAGTCTCTGCTTTTGCATAGTGTGTAGAAGCCTCCACAGATCTTTTACCCATTGCAGCAGTCAGCATTTCATGGCACAAGTAATGGAACAGGGTGCAATTGTGTGGAGGTTGGGGGTTTTCATGTTTGACCTGTAATTTGTCAACAACACTACTAGAAATAATTATTACAGAGATGAATGATGCTTATTAATATATACTAATTATTCAAAACTTCACCCTAATTAAATCTGTTTGAGAAGTTAAAAATCTCTCAGGTTTTACTATAATTGATATTGTTCAGCAGTGGCAATTAAAATCAGTCATTCTAAAGAAACTGCATGGGGCACAGTTCAATTAACATTCAAAATAATGGAAAATCTGGATGTTTAGATAGTTCTCAAGCACATCTCTCTTATGAGGACTGGAAGAGAGCTTCACAGTTACTTCAAATGAAATTGACAGGCCCTAAGCAGGAAGCCACAGCCTAAAACAGAGCTTCAATCCATTTTTGCAGCAAGTATGATGGAATTAGCCAATTTCTGTGTAATGAGGAGAAACCAAGAATACTTAAAGAAAAAAATAGGTCATAATTCTACCCTGCTGAAGATCAAGTGTTAGGATATCGCCTAATTAGTCCATGACATTTTCTTAAAGGCATGTGGTATGTCTGGGCATAGACGTGTCTGACTCTACCACAGAACTTTGAAATGTATTTTGGGACAATCTGTTCTTCTCATTAATGAAGTAGCTGAGAAATCTTCATACTGAGTAAAGACCACAGGTGACCTCATTCTCTTCAAAACTGTCTTTTGTGGTCATTCTTTCGTCCTATCTTCCTCCCTACAGATTTTTCTTTCTTTTTGAATGGGAGTGTTGGTCAGTTACTGATAGGACTTGAAATCTCAAGAAAGCTGATTTTTAAAACCTAAAGTTTGCAGAAACTGGTAAACAAAGGATTTGTTTTCTAAATTGACTCCATTAAGCTACATATATAGATAGTCCAAAGAAATAATTGGAAAGCTACCAGATAAAATTTTAGGCAATTTAATTATTTGGATTTAGATCTTTCTCTTTCTTTTTAATTCAAAGGAATTGTAGTCTAGATTTTTTTTTAACAAAGAATCATAGAAAACCACATCGCTATGAGATAAAGATGGGAGACTGGCTCCTTTGGATTCCAGACATCACAACATCTGTTTAATTCAAGGAAGGGTTAGGTTAGTATAGAATTGTACATTAATTAGAGTTATATATAAATCTGCTTTTCAGGAAGAAGAGTTAACAGATGGCTAGAGATGATTGTCCATCAGAAGGTGTTAGTAAGGATTAATATGAGTAACATAAAAATTAATAATTTCTGCCTCCACTTTTGTTTCATGTTGCACTTTGGGATGGGATTATTAACTTAAGCCTCAAACACTTTCCTATAACTCTTTTTGTATCAAAATAACAAAATAAGTTAGCATAGTGGAACAGATCTAAAGAGGACTCACAGAAATTTTGCCATTTCATGGAAAAATAATTTTTGCATAGCTATCATTAATTATTTAATCATTAATCCACTGCATGTCTGGCATGGAGGTAGTCATATATGACAGAGATATTTTAATACTAATTATTTTACAAAAGAATATCCCTCTCCTAATCACAAAAAGAGAATTAAAACAAAAATTTAAATTTAAATAGAAATCCTACTTTCTACTGCTCCATTTTAAATGTTCAAGCTAGACATTACCTCAACAGTCTCATAGCCCTTTTTTAAAAATAGGTTACTAAACTCATTACCTCAACTGGGCATGTGAACATGTGAACATTGTGAATATGATACCATAAAAGACAATGAACTTTCAAGGAAAGAAATATTTAAAGAATCTTAAACTGTTAAGCAGTTATAATGAATGGTGTAAGGAGAACCAACTCCAAAAAGTTGGTCTCTGGTCTCCAAGCTTTGTGTTTTCTGGTCACATTGCAGGTGAAAACTTGCCTAGAGAAATTGTATACTCTAATTAAGATTGGCTTGCAACTTCAATTGGCAACCTTGACATTTCCTTTCTAGGTTGGATAAGAATGTTTTAAGAATTGATAACAATATTGTATAAGGTTGTTTTGATTATATTTGATAATCTCTACCTCAGACTTAGTTTATCAGGGACAGCATGATATACAGCAAGAGAACATCTAGAAATGAAAGGATCAATTGAAATTCTCAAATAACTGTTCATTAGTCAAGCCTTTTTTTTTCTGTGACAGATGCGTAAGAGAAATTATTTAAATACTGAAAGGTGTGTATGATTTCAGAGCCTCAGTTCCAGCAGGATTCTACTTTGTTGTTAAGCCTGTGAGAAGGCTACAGCATCATGCAGGAATGGCAGGAGGGGGCAGGGTCAAGCAGAATCAAAAGGACCTACTTTCAATGATGCATGGTCTCCACCAGTCCTCATATTCTACAGGTCTCACATGTCCCAAAGTCAATTTATGTTTTGAGTCATTGAAGGGGTTCGAGTTAAATGACTCTGGGACTTCAGATTCTAAATCTCTGTGGAAAGGAAAGACTGTCTCATTCACCTAGAGGAGAGCTATATTGATTCCAATGCTTCTCAATCCATCCCAGTTAGTGATCACAAGTAGCAGCCCAGAGGGCTACACTTCATCCTTTACTTGATGCAAGGGTACTAGTTTAAATTTCCTTTTCTGTGGTTTTCTTTTATAAGACACAGAGTATTTATTACATGAGTTATAATAATTAGCCAGAAATAATACAAATCATTTAAAATTTCTAACATATGTTGGTTGCCATTGGTATTCAGACATATTGTTTCATTGTGTCTTTCTACAAAGATCTCATTATTAAGTTCAAAAAATTCAAAATTCATAAGGAATTAATGAGCATGATGAGACCCAGAAAACTATAATTCCATAAGAAAATTAGGACATAGATGTGCATATAGCCTAGTGTAAAATAAGTTTATTCATTTTACATTTAATAAAATGTGAAAGATTTGAATTACCTAGAGAACACCTAAAATATTAGTTATAAAATTCTTTTTTTTGGTATGTTTTAAAGTATCAAAAGACTGCTAATGGAGGTAGACTCTTCCTGATGGCTTCATTTGCATTTAGTTGATCATGGTTGATAAATGGAAAATATTTATCCCACCTTATTTTATATAAATTTGCAGAGGCAGTGTCATGAAAATCTTTCTCTGAATGTTCAGACATCCTTTTCTGTTATGAAGAACTCAAATCCCAAGGAAACAGAAGCCAAAATATACAAGTAAAAAGGTGTTGGAAACTTTATCACAGTAGGGATATTATGCAAAATTTTCCGTTTAATGGTTTTAAGGTTGCTTTAGGACATGTCCTCAAGTTCTGAAATTAGGTCACAAGATGATATTCTCTCCAGATGTTACTTACTTCAAGAGCTTTATGAGAAGACAGGAAAGAGAACATAAAGAGGGAACTTTCAGAATCATATGCACAAGAAAAGGCAGGAAAGGAATTGTGTTATTGTGAGATAAGAAACCAGATGCTATTTTCAGTAGGGTAAAAAGCAGGCAGCCAGGGGCTTGCAAGAGATAAGGGACAACCTAAAACTATTTTGTTCTTGGCTTCTCCTTCAGATATGCAGTCAACTCCTTGGCATATCAGAAAGTTTCAGCAACACAGCAATTCTTTTTGTAAATAAAATTCTTTCTGTAATCTGGGTATATTTGTGGCACATTTTATAGCATCTAACACATCCTAGGGGAAGTGTAGTGCTCAAAAAAATCTGGGCGCATGGCTCTAAATATATTCTGGGTCGAGCAGAGAAATTTTTGAACTCAGGAGTCAAAGAGTTACTCTCTGAAGAAAGAAGAATTGTGGCATGTGAAGCTGATTTCAGAAGGTTTTACTCTAGAAGTCCTGCCGAGTTACTATTATCCGAAACACACAAGAGCTGCTTTCACCGTGTTCACAGCTTCTGCTAATGGCTTTTTCCAGATAAAAGTATTTTCAGTGTGTGATTATTGAGGTCAGGGCATTGTTTCACTGTAATTGTTTTGTGTTGGCTTTTCTGCATTTTAGAAAATCACCTATGAAAATTACAGTTCACTGGAGCTCTTGTTTCTTTTTTTATTTTTTATTAGCTCTAAATAAGTTATATGCAGATAAGTGGCCAGATCGACAACATGTTTGAATGTTCTAACAAATGAACATTATTTAAATTGTACTGCTGTCAGTAACATGGTGCTTTAGGGTTCATCTATGACTTAAGAGATATTGACCTTGCTGCTGCAGAAGGAAGTCAAAATTGCAAATGTCAGGTGTTTTATTTCAGCACTACGTTGTTTAGTGTTTCAGTATTTAAAAACAAAACAAAAACAAAAGCTGCTCAAGCACTCTGCTTTTCTCAGTGATAACTAAGCATTAACACTGGCTGATCAGGTTGTGCACTAAAAAAGTTTTCAAAACACCAGCGTTCTGTTCATGCTTCTGGATATTGTGATTTTGTGTTTATGATCAAACACCTAGGTTGGCAGAAGTATTCTCACAAACCATGGAAGTTACACAAGGTTCTCTCATAGTAGATGATCTAGACAGAGAGAGAGAGAGAGAGAGAGAGAGAGAGAGAGAGAGAGAAATTCAAAGAAGCAAATTTGACCTGTAATGACAATTTTATAGCCCTGACATTTGAATTAAAAAAATCTACTTAAGAAATAAAGCACTGTAAGAAATTGGAATGGAGGCATTGGGAAGATATCTAAGTTGGTAATGGGAGTGATTTGGTGGGACATATCTGTTACCTCAGCCCTCGGGAAAGAATTAGGTAGAGCCCTGTGTTTCAATTGACAATCAAGCTAGTGAATTAGCTCCAGGTTTCATGAGAAACCCTGTTTCCAAATATAAGGTATAAACCAATTGAAGAAGATACACGATGTTTCTGGCCTCTTCATGCATGTGCACACATATATACATGCATGTATAGATACACACAAACAAGTGCACATACAAACACACACTATAGATTGAATCAAGCACTCTGCAGGAGAAAAAAGAGCTGGGGGTTGTGGTTAGCAGTATACACAGCATGTGAGGGATATTTTTATCCAGAAAAATTGAATAGTCTGAGGTTAATGATAAATCACAGAATTGTACATACCCCAAATGCTCTGCTTTATAAACATAATTAAACTTCTTTACTTGAGTGGACAAATATCCAACTGAGTAAATTCACCCACAATATTCAATTACTAGGTACATAATATAGATATCATTGATTTCCACCTAAACCACCAGGCTGCTGAATGTGGTATTTCCACCACCTCTTAGGTTGTGCATGAGTTCATTTCTATGACAAAAATTTGTTCTTTTATGCAGGCATGAGCAGTACCAAGCAATAATCCTGCACATATTATGAAGTTTGCCTCCTTTTTTAAGAATACCCAATGTCGATGTTAGGAAAGCCACATGATTCAGTGGATAAAAGAACTTACCATGAAGCCTAATGACCTGAATTCCATTCCCAGGACCCATTTGACGAAATGGGAGGAGAGACTCCATCAGATTGCCCTGTGACCTCAAGTGTACACTGTGGCACATACCCTTACCACAATAAAATAAATACATATCATCAAAATGTCTCAAGAAAATAAAAAAAAATCTTATAATTCCACAAATGCCAACTCTGCCTGACTCCTTGTGCATGCAAAGTGTCCCTTTCTTAGATATTAACTCTTCTTCTCTCAAAGGCTTTCTCTATTTCTCCTCAGGGATAGTGCCTTCTTATCGGGCTCAGTTGTACAGTACAGAGAGAGGAGAAGGGGGATGGATCTTTTCAGGTCTCATCTTCTCTAGTTTCATTCCCGTTGCTGGAATAAGATACCCTAACAAAAATCACTTAGGGAAGAAATGGTTTATTTTAGCTCACGATTCCAGGTTCTAGTCCATTAACGTAGGAAAGTCTGGTACAAGAACTCAGATCAGCTAGTCATATCCATAGACAGATGAAAGCGATACATGCTCACTTGCTTCCTCATCGTTTGATTTCTCTATTTTTAATGTTTTAAAATCTATTATTCTTACATGTATTTGTGATTGTGTGTGTGTATTGTGTATTTGTCTACATGAGTTCTGTGTATAATATACATGTAGGAGCTGATGAAGACCAGTAGAGGGTTTCAGATCTCTTGGGGCATGAGTGGCAAGAATTTTGAATTACTTAAGTTGGGTGCAAGGAATCAAACTCAGGTCCTCTGCAAAATCAGTACATGCTTCCTATGCCTGAGTCTTCTCTCCACCCTTCTCCAGCCTTTCCTCTTGCTCAGGAAACAATGCTTCCCCCAGTGCACTGGGGATTCTCATATCCCACTAAGCTAATTAATGTGTTACATGTATAATTAAGTGAGTATGTATCACTCCAGGGACTCAGAACATCTAGTCATATCCATAGATGTGAGTGATACATGCAGATTTTCCTACTTTAATGGACTAGAACCTGGAATTGTGAGCTAAAATAAACCATTTCTTCCCTAAGTGATTTTTGTTAGGGTATCATCCACACAAAGACCCATCTGATGCAAAGAGTCAGGTTTCCTGGGGCTAATAGTCTCTCTCATTGAGACTGCCTTCCCAAGCTGTCATCAACAGCATATATCATTTCCAAAACATGATTCATGTGCTGATTTTACCTTCTTAAATAATGAACTCATCATATGCACCCTTGATTCAGGTGTACCTAAGCACAAAAGAGAACACCCATCATAATTCTGTCTAGAATCAAAGAAAAGACTGATAATTTTTAATTGAATTATGGAACAAAACATGTTGTGTTTAGATTATATGTGAGTTGGAAATTTGAAAGAGAATATAGAGACCTCTGGAAATCTACACATCACCTAGTGTTGACATCTGTTAAAGGTGCTGAGAGACAAATGCACAATATAACATCAAGAGGATCTACTAGTGAGGCATCCCATGAAATTCTAACAAATTCTTGTGAGCTCAACTATGCCACAACAATATGACACATCGGGCTGACTTGGCATCAATCACAACTTCACTGTGATGACAGCTTCAAAAAGAGCTGAATCAGGCATAGAATCTTGTCCCAAAAATTTCCTGGTGAGGAAATGGAATGAAGTGAAATGAAGAAAGGAAAAAGACATAATACCCTCCAGTTCCTTCATCTGAATTTCAAAGGGTTGGAGACAGAGGAGAAGGTGATTAATCAGAATCTGCATGGAATATTTGGAACATTCTAGGCTCTGAAGGTATAGATTAGAAATTCTCTCTTGGTCAATTTACTGCCTCAGTGAAGAGACCATGTTGTTGAACACCATGGATAGGGGTTATTGTAGGAGACTTTCATACAGTTGGTAATTTTGGGTCTCAGTTTAAATTAGTTGTCTTTGATGTGAAATGTGACCCATGCTGCCTTAATTAAGGCTGTGTTTATCGATCTGTCAACAAAATCATTTGGGGGATGTTGGAGAACAGAGAACAATTATAGTGATGCGTTCAGCCAGGATGATTTTGAAATCATTATATAGCATTGAAAATAGATGCAAAATCTCCAGCGATTTAAGTGTCAATGATGTCTGAAGTTTATATAGCATGTGTTCACTCAGCATTGTAGCAGAATGGCTATGTTCTCCTCATAATAGCCACAATGTTTTTATGTTTTCTTTTTGTAATTTAAATCTGCTGACAAAAATCCAAGGACTCAGAATGGAATCACAATAGCATCCAGATTGCCATGGTTCTCAAAACCTAGAGTAGGACACTTCCCACTCTGACCTCATCTCACCTTCTACCCTTCTCTCTCTCTCTCTCTCTCTCTCTCTCTCTCTCTCTCTCTCTCTCTCTCTCTCTCTCTTGTGTGTGTGTGTGTGTGTGTGCTTCAGCACCTTGACCACCTGCTTGTGTAATTAGATCATATACATTTTTATCCATATAACTTTTTTTGCTTACTATGTACCTTATTTGCTACCCATGGCTATCTGTTTTTCATGGTTCAAATCTGTGATAAAAAGTCATTTCTTCAGAGAGAACTGCATACTTATATTATCAGAAAGATTTAATTATTATGTCTTATATATTCCATTATCAAATACTATGTTCTGCTGTGGCACTTGTTACTAACTTATGTGGTTTTGTTTGCTTGTGGTTTCATTTCTTCACTTACTTCTTACTTTCATGAAAATGGGCTTTCTTTCATGAAATATACTTCTTGTGCCATCATTGGAATGGAGGATGAAGATTTTTCCTTGAACAGACACTGTAAGGTACTGTAGTTATATGCTACTATGGCCTAGGGCAAGATGAATGCTACATCTTCCAAATATATGAAATTCTAAACTATTCTTTTTCTAGAATGTAGAGTCATTTTTCCAAACTCATTCTGAAATTATATCATACAAATTGCCCCATACTTTAACGATGGAGTTATTTAGCATGAATCAACAGTTGAATCATCTGGGGATACTGAACAGTTGATAGAGTACTTGCCTCTCATTTCAAAACCCTAGGTTTGATCCCCAGTATCACATTAGCCAGGCACGATGGAACAGCACAGTGCATCCAGCTTTTAGATAGGAACATAGAAAGACAAGACATTTAAGGGAATCCTAGATTACATAAAAAGCTTGAGGGTAGATCAGGATACACAAAACTATACCTCTAATAACAGCATACTGATTTTCACTGCTGCTTGTTTTTGTGTTTGCAGAATGGTTTACTCATGGTATGTTTAGCCGAGTGGGTAAGCAGTGTACTCTCCTATCTCAGTGAATCTAGTTCATTGAACAAGTATTAATTAGTATTTCTACCTTCTTAGTCCTCTTTGTGGTAAAAAAAATGGCTTCAACTTTATTGGGGTTTATAATATATTAGGGAGAGATCAGATACTCTACCTGTTTATCATGGTGAGTCAAAGATGGAGCTGTGGTTCAAGAAGGATCTGGGCACATAAAGCTAGAGTTTATGACTTTACAGAGACTTTAGAGAGAAATTTTCAGAAGAAGCGATGTCAATATGGAGCTTGAACACAATTAAAAGTTTGTCAGGAGAAAATATGTGTATTTCAGGCTTCATCCTTTAAGCAGAAAAACTGGTGGATTACAATCTCCAAAACGTTTCATCGTGTCTTTGGCAACGTTAGCTATCAATGCTAACGTTGATTTGTTGCTCACTCTACCGTCAGCCTCAGTATCATCACCATCTCAGTCATCACCATCTTCATCAGTTCAATGTTGTTCTCGCTAGCAGCAAAATTGTTGTATTTATCATTGTTGTCTTCATCATTAGCATCTTCATGACCATCATCACAATAACCATTGTCATCATTGTCCCCCTCGTTAGCATCATCATCATCACATCACTGTTATTGTAATCATTCATCTTTATGATTACTGTCACCAACATCATCCTTGTCAACCATCATTCTTCTCATCATTATTGTCACCATCTTCTTTACCACTGTCATCATTAGCATCATCACCCTCATCATTTCCATGCTTACGTCATCATCATCATTTATTAAGTGAAGAATTAGTCAAGTATCTTTATAAAACACTAGCAATTGTCACTAATCTCATACTTAACTTATAATGAAAAACTAAGAGTCAGTATTTTATACAAGATTACCTAGCTAATTAGTACCACATATTTCTTGATTATGCTTCTACATACCATATCTGTGTTAATTTCATTTTGAAGACAAAAATGCCCTCCTTTGGTTCTTAGTATTGGTCAGAAGTTGGCATAAACAAAGGATGACCTACACAAAATGGTTTAATACCAAGGTCCTTGGGCATGACATTGACTTTCTGAACTGTGGGTCTTTTCAAGTAACAATAACAGTCTCTTATAGTGTAGGTGCAGATAAAATCTAGAGTTTCTATAGTGAGTGACTCTGTGAACTACAACGGGGGAAATACATTCTCAATCAAGTTATTAGACACATATCTGCACTGATTTGAACCTTTATTCTGCTATGCATTTTGTAGAAACAACAGGTTCTTTAGCTTAACGTTTTAATTACCCCTTTTGGGCAAAAATTCTCCCTGACCTGGAACGTGTACCATGTATTAGCTGTGCACTGGGCATTTTCTCTTCACATCCACTATGAAGAATTTTCTCTTCCTCTCAGCCAAGCGTCTGCACTTGGCCTCTGAACATTTCCTATACTTTAAAGGTTTGTAATTGTATAAAATTATATGTCTTTTTTCTAAGCTCACATATGATAAAGTGTGACCAACCATGCTCCCTAAGCTAAATGTAGCCCAGGATAGCTATAATTGTATTTGCAAACAAAGCTATTAACTTAAAAATTGGGCCACTTTTGGAATAATTTTTAAAAACTCAATTGGAAGGTTCTGAAGTATGAGGGTCATAGGTGATAATGTCACATTGCAATATCAAAAGACTGAACACCACAGACTGTTGCAGCATTCTGTAAACACATTGTTGTTATAGATTCTTGGCATAGTTCTGTCATGATTCTCCATGTCTTTTCACCCTTATGAAACACAGGGTTCATAAAGACTTGTCTGTAAGCTGAGTCCAACTCCCACTTGCTAACTAACACCAAACCCAAAGTCTGTAACTACCAGGACTCAGTTGTGTTCTTATACCCCATATTATAAAGTTCACCATGGAGACTAGAAGAATGCTGACTAAATCTAGCTGTGTCTACTATTCAAACTGCCTGATTCAAGCAATCTAGATCTTTCCTTAAAAAGTATCATGAAGACAAATATTTCAACTCTATCTAATAACTTGTTGGAACTTCCATAGGGTTCTTTCTCATATGTGAAGCTAGCCCTACTCTGCTAACTATCTCTGCAGGGCAAATTAGAGATCCTGGTAACTCTCCAGGCACTATGGTTAATTTGGCATAAGAAGTGATGTGATGCAAAGCCTTAGCCTACTTCTTAGATTCTGTTTGGGTAGAAAAAAATTATAAATACTAATATAAACTGGCAGTTTAGTTGGGTACTGTATAAATTAAATTTTTGTTGCAGTGATAAAATTCCATAAGCCCAACCAACTTATGGAAAAAATCATTCATTTTTGCTCACGGTTCCAGAGAGGTAACAGTGCACCAGGGCAGCCAGGCACGACGGCCAGCAACAGTAACATTGTTAGGAGCAGGAAGATAATGTCTGTGCATACAGAAAATGGAGAGAATAAACTGGAAGTTAGGTGAGTCTATAAACCCTCAAAGCCCATCTCCAGTGACCTACTTCCACCAATTTCTCATCCTAAGACTTCACGACCTCCCAACACAGTATTGCCAATTGAAGACTAGAAGTTGAAACACATGGACCTCTGGGCAACAATTCTCATTCAAGACACAACAGCCACTTAATGAAATGTAATTGAGAGCTGGGCAGCACTTCATTTAAAATTATATTTGTTCTGTGGCTTATAGAACTACATATTGGAAGTAATGCCATTTCTCTGGAGCTTTGAGACTTGGAAATGTCATGGCCCCCTTTCCCAATTGAGGTGTCTGGGTATGTTGTATTTTAATGCATGTGATTAAGTGCTTCCCTTCATTTTCCATGCAAGGAAGCATGATCCTCAGTAAAAACAGAGTTTTTTTTATTTTTTAATCCACTGGGGGAATAAAGAAACAGGTAAGACCTGCTGAGCGATGTTAAAGGTTTATATAAGTCGCTGTCTACAGTATCTGGGGCCATTTCTATTTCCAGCATCCTTTGCTTGTTGCGACCACATTCTCTGAACTGCATAATTTACCCTGTCACCTGACAGCAGCTGTCATTATAAAAATTGCCAAGCTGATTCAGAGAGTTTCTGTATGGTGGGGCAACTTAAACTTTTAACAACCTTCAAGAAAGTCTAGACTCATCAGCACCTCTTGTCAGCTTGTACGTGAGCTCATCTCCTAGTTGCAGAAAGTTGGCAGATTAGAAGATTCTAGATGACAGATCTGAAATAGCATCGGTGACACTCTTCCCCAGCAGTGTCTCTGATAAGAAGCATAATGAAAAGTCATATTTAGAAATTTGGTGAGTTCTTTAAAAATCTTAGGAGGGTAGGCTCATGGCTATCTCTTTATAATTTATTCCATTTGGCTGTAATAAAAGTGTGATTTTCGAGTGTGGAGGGTATTTATAAGAAATAACATGGATATCAGTTGTGTTCTTATACTCCATATTATAAAGTTCACCATGGAGTCTAGAAGAATGCTGACTAAATCTAGCTATGTCTTCTATTCAAACTGCCTGTGTTTGCTTTCCAATCTCTGAAGTTCAACTATTTCTATTTTACACTTACATGCATAATACATAAATACATGTGGAGGTATGTATGTTACCTATCTATGTATATATGTACAATGTATTGTAATTACTCTGTCATGAAAAGAAGTAATCTAAAAAGAAAAATTTGTGTCCCACTTTGACTAGCAGATTTTTAAAATAACTGACCCCAAAGAAACACAATTTCTCAAAGCAAGGCATAGTAGAGCATGCCTTTAAACACAGCACTTGAGAAACAGAGGCAGTTTTATCTCTATGAAATTCAGACCAGCTTGGTCAACATAGTGGATTCAAGAACAGCTAAGGCTTTGTAGAGAGAATCTACCTTGAAAAAATTCTGAAGACTGACTGAAGAAGCTGAAGAGAATTGCAAACCCATAGGAAGAAAAATATCAACTAACTAGACAACCCAGTGCTCCCAGACACTCAACCACCAATCAAAGAGGGATCCACACCTCCAGATACATATGCAGCAGAGGATGGCATTATCTGACATCAATGGGAGGGGAAGCCCTTAGTCCTCCTTGGACGTTTGATGGCCCATTGTAGGGGAATGCTGGAGTGGTGAG
This sequence comes from Apodemus sylvaticus, assembly GCF_947179515.1. Taxonomy (NCBI): domain Eukaryota; kingdom Metazoa; phylum Chordata; class Mammalia; order Rodentia; family Muridae; genus Apodemus; species Apodemus sylvaticus. Next base: position 110,581,993 of record NC_067473.1, read on the forward strand.
GAGAGAGTGAATTAGTGAGTGGAGGAACAACCTCATAGAGGCAAAGGGGAGAGCAGATATGTGGGATGGGATGGGGGTTTGTAGAGGGGTAACCAGGAAGAGGATATCATTTGAATTATACATGAATTAGATAATAAAAAACATTCTGAGGAATATCTTGATGGGAAATGCTGAAGTCCTGGTATTAGAAAAAGAACTTTCCTCTTTGGAAGATATTTCACATAGTTTTGAGAACATATCAGACCACCTTCAAGTCTGACCTCACCTGAGACAACGGTGGATCAATAACAGGCAATGTATAACACCAGACTTGCTTAGTTATGCCTAATTCTGCTTTTATTTAAACTTAAATATCATAGCTGTCCCCCTCAGACAAATTTAGAGGTCACTGAACCCTTTTATTTGTTCCTTTTCCTAGTGTGATCAAACTGAATAAACCTCCATACCCTTGCTTTCAATAATAGTCTTTGAAGTTGGTGTTTCAGCAGTTCGTTGGCAGAGCTCAGACTATTGACTCTGAAATTTTCATGAATAGCACTTCACTGTCACAACCTATGATTGCCCCCTTTCCCCAGATATGCTATCATTTTTAAATGGTAAATATATTTTTAATTTATGTATGTGAGTTGTTTTCCTTGTGGATATGTATCTATATTATTCATGTGTATGGTGCCCTCAGAGGCTGGAAAAGCATATAGGATCCCGTGGAATTGGAGTTCTGTATCTTCATGGCCCACCATATGAAAGTTAGGGAATGAATCCTGGTCCTCTACAAAAGCAGCAATCTCTAGAGCCTCTATGATTTTTTTTCAAATTTAACTAATTAAATATGCCCATGACTTTCATTAACCAGAAGCATCACTGACCAAAGCAAAGATAAGCAACAGCTGTTTTTAGGACAGTAATATCACAGATAATTTCTATACGTTATTTCTGCAACCTTAAATTATACTTGAAAATTCCTCTTCATCTCTGACTCATATTTAATCTAGCAATCAAGGTTATCACACACTACAACACACTCCAATGTGAAGAGTTTTTCACTACTCCTGAAATATGAAGAACATTCCATTCTGCATACACTTGGTTTGAGCTCCACGTTGTGGAGGAAAGACAGTTGTGGGAAGTAAGACGAGATGACGTTCACAAATAACAAATAACATCAGATTACACATATGGATAATTTAGCCATTTAATAATATATAAGAGAAGAATCATAATATTAAATTATAACAGTCTTTCTAGCAATAGGTGACAGAGAAAAGCATTTCAACATTCTTCATTCTGCATTCTTAGAGTGCGTTGAGGAATCTAAATGCTCACCTTTGTAACCTTGAGCTGTAACTTCAAAGCAATAAAAAGGTACCAGAATGAAGATATATTTTACTGTATTTTTTCTTGCAAATGATTCTTGCCAATAAAGTCCCTATACACTGTATAAACACTGTAAAAACATGGGCATGAGATAGAAATATTTTCCAATATAAATGTTCATATTTTTTCATGAAATTCTAGAAACTTAAGCACTGTTCTGATTCAGATATGAATTAAGGGTGTGGTTTTAGTATAAATATATACCTATGAATGTATGCATGTGTCATTGATATATTGTGTGAACACATAGGCACACACACACACACATATACACAAACTTTTGTTTTTAATTCTTTTGTTAGGTCACGGAGAAGTGCAATATTTAACCAGAGAGTTACATGATTAAGTTGTAATAATATACAGATAAGAATAGATAATAGAATAATATAAGGCTCTTATATATAAAAATATAAAATGATATAAAAAGAATTTAAGAAGAATGCTGTTTTTCAGTTCTTTAAGTCATTTTAAATAAACAGAATCTTTACATTATGAAATTCACACGCTGACCCCCCCCCTGAATTCTAAGGGGTCAGAAATGATAGAAAATGCCTCAGAAAGTAAATTTGGACTTATTGGGCCAAAAGATAGGAAAACAGATTATGCCTTCCAATAGGAGACTGTGAACCTGAACTTGGAAAACCTCATGAGAAATTAATATTCTGGTCTATTTCTTAGAGAAACTGAAACATGGTTTAAATGTTGGCAGGAGGTTTTAACTTTTCAGAAAACTACCTGGACCACTTGTGCCTGTCTCCTCCAAATGTCTTCAGACCTATCTCTCAGAAATACCTATTGCAGTAATACCTATCTCTCAGAAATTCTTGAAGTTAACTGCCATTAGTTAGTTACCTAATTTAGTGAGTAAACCTTTCTTATCTAGCATTGTATTCGGACCACTCCTTATCTTTTATCCCAGGAACTTGATAGTTTACAACATCACGAGTGTAATATTCTCAGTTATTTCAAATGTATCTGTAAGGATTCTTACATGAAGTAGTTTACAATTAAAAGCATGCCTATGTGGAGGTTAGCAGACAACCCATGAGTCAGTTCTCTCTATCCACTCTGGGTGCAGGGAATTGAACTCAGTCTTGAGATTCGGCAGCAAGATTGAGGCATCTCATCTGGCATAAACTAATTATTAAGAGAAACCCAATTTTATTTTAAAATCAAGCAAACAAAGCAGTATTTGCTCTTCATTGCATATATTTTATAGTTTAGTGCACTATATGTGTTTTCTGTGTTTTTTATTTGGCTCTTTTTCTTTCTTTCTTTTGTTTGTTTTGTTCTATTCTGTTTATTTCATTTCATCCTTTTATTTTTATTATTATTTAGATGCTTGTTTGTTTTCTAAAGAAAAAAGAAAACATATACATTTAGATAGAAAGGTAGGTGGGGAAATCTCAAAGGAGTTAAGGGATGGGAAACCATAATCATTATTTATTGTATGAAAAAATCTATCTTCAATACAAGAAAAATAGAAGAAGTATATGAACTCATAAAACTTTTCAGTATATTGTATCTGGAGTAGAAATTGTGTGAGTTTAAGCTACACATAGTAACCCTATTGTTAGATTTAAACATTATTCTTTAGTTTTGGCGTGGGATGTTCTATTGATATATCTTAGGTCCATTTGCTTTAATGATACAATTTAACTCTAGAGTTTTGTCTCTTGATTTAGTTTTTATCCAGTTGACTAATGTAGGTATCAGAGTTTCATACTGAAGTCAGTCTCTGTCTCTGTATTAAGGTTGATATATAGTTTTAGAGGTGATAGTGGTTTTATTTGTTTGTTTTTGATAAAAGTAGTATTCTTATTTAAAAAAGAAATAGTGTTTTAACTTGACTCATAGATGCACAAAATCATCTTGTCTCAAGCAGACAGAATGCGTACTCCAAACTTAGAAATGTCAGCAGAAAGAAGCATTTCCATCAAAAAGATATTTCAGACAATGTCCCAGAGTACAGGCTGTGGAGCCAAATAGTCTGAGGTCAAGTCCTGATATATCCATCCACCAGCCATTTGATCTTGAGAGAATTGTTCACTCTTTGCATTTTTTACTCCCTCGTGTGCAATACGAACGGTATAAAATTACCTGACTCACTGAAATTTTGGAGGGGGGAACAAGTCAGTTAAAATATGTAAAACTTTATTACCTGTTGCATGACAAAGCTCCCTAAGGTTTGCTATAATCATCATCATCATTATCATTGTACCCACCTCTGATTCTTTGTTAAGAATGTAGGTCAACATGGTAAATTGACTTAATGCATCAATAAAGAATTAATAAAGTTTGGTGAATTGACAATCAGAAAACTGTTATGAAAAGTGCCAGGTTTGTGATCAAGGCTCAAATATTTTTTGCAGAATAGAGAAAGAGACACTGAGAACACAGTGATTTAGAAGTAGGCGGCTTTCCTTATGAGATTTACCCGTCCAACTGACTCAGCCAAGGTCATCACAAGAAAATCTCCACTGTGGGATTATCTCTATCAGGTTGGCTGAAAGCATGAGTATAAGCATTGTCTTGATTGTTCATCTATGTCGGAGATACAAATTTACTATGGGCAGAAGAGCAACATAAAAGGAAGAACACTTTGACATCAACCAGGCAAGCAAGGATTTCTGCTTTGATTTTCTGCTCTTGACTATCCATGTGATGGACTTAGTCCATGCTTCGCCTTTTCCTTGCTGATAGACTCAAATTGTAAATTGGAAACAACCTTTTCTCCAGTAAGTTGCTTGTTGTCAGAGTGGTTATTAGTCAAAGAGTTGAAACTAGTAAACTAAGAGGCTACACTGATCGATCCATGCTGACTGTACCACATCTGGGGCTGGCAGACAGGGATGGATAAGGGGCAGCAACACGGTTTAATGTATGCCTTTGAAGTGGCTCCTAACATCCACAAATTTTCTCCTCACTAAAATAAGACCTCATCTCACTATGGTGATGACATGAGGCTCTGCTCAACCTAGTAGATGACTCTTTGTGATATAAGCCATGAAACAATATGCACTATGCCTGGACAGAATGTCAGCTTTGCTTAAGGCTCTGCCACCCAAACAACAGAAACAAGATCAGGTGGTCCCAATGATCTATGATCTCAGAGCGTATGAGAAAATGCAATGACCAAAGCCATCATCAAAGCACCTATTGTAAAAACATGGAATAAATATCATCATTTGAGCTATCAGGTTCTTGAGTGCTCTACTTCATTGCAACATTAACTAGGTAAACCTTACTTAACTACCAGATAGCCCAAGGAAGTACTAGGAAATACTGTAATGTCTAATTCCTATTTCACTAATAATTAATGTAATTGAAAAGAAAGTTTAGGGATATTATCTCATTTATATCACAGTTTGTCTGGAAAAGGTAAATTTCAGCTTAAGTGCCTAAATGTCCCAATCTCATAGAATGATAGATATAAAAATCACCACAGTAGGGATTGGAGAGTTGAGACCAGTGATTAAGAGCTCCTCTTGTTGTTGTGGAGGGCTTGAGATAGGTTCCCAGCACCCACTTTCAGTGGCTAACCACCACCTGTAACTCCAGCTCCAAGGAATCTAATGACACTTTCTAGCCTCAAGAGTTACCAGTACACAAAGCATCCACACCCAAAGACACAGACATAAAATGTATCTTTGAAGTCTCAAGTGTTCCACATCTACCTATTTGTCCAGTATATTTCTTCCCAGAGGTATTATGATTTCAGTCACGTGAAATCATAATATTGTGAAATCACTTTGGTGAGATAGTTAAGGTCACAATTACTTCTCTTAGAACACATTTCCAAAGAATGAAACAGGCCATAAAAATGGATAAGCAAACATTTTAATGAAGTAGAGCTAAAATAATGTCTAGAAAGCTTAATGTGGTACAGGTGTAGAGAACAAAGAACACAAAAACCCTGTGCCTGAGTCTCCATCCATCCTCTCAGAATTTTATTGAGATATATATTAAAACTACCTTCTGCTCAAGATGATGTAAGAGCTGGTTACAAGAGTCGTGTCCTGCCTTCTTGAGCCAACAGAAACAGAAATAGCTAAAAGTATTTTGTTACTGTTCTCTCAGCTTTGAAGTCAGTAAAAGACTATTCTGCGTGAGATAGCATATGGTTAACTAAATATCCTATGAGGACTTTAACTTTTAGAATCAGTTGGGCCAGCAGGAAAGAGGGGCTAATTCAATGTACTGTCATTGATAAACCAGCTAATTTTGCAGCCAGTGCAAATAAAGGCTGTGCAGTTATTTCATGTAATAGTTACGAGGCTGAAAGTGTGAACTTACTCATTTCCAGCTGAGCCATCATGGGCAGTTAGAAGATTGCTTGCTAAAGAGTTAGTGTTTGCAACCTCAAGGAAGGAGATGGGGTGGGGGTTGCTATCAGACTGTAATGTGAAAATAAATATATTGCTGAGCAAAAAAAAAAAGACAGGCAGAAAGACAGGCACACAGACAGACACACAGACAGAAAGTACGAAAGAAAGAAAAAAGAAAGGAAAGAAGGAAGGAAGGAAGAAAAAGAAAGGAAAGAAAGAAAGAAAGAAAGAACAAAAGAAAGAAAGAAGGAAAGAAAAGAAAGTTTTCAGCTGTCTCTTTGAGAATCTGACTCCTCTCACAGTCTCCTAATTCCCTGGTCACCTGAATGGTAGCAAATGCTGTTTCTCATTTCAAATATAGATGTCTGGAAAATGTCATAACTACTTTTCTGGTTTTTCATAATATATGTGAAATAAAATATATTTTAAAAATAAATTTAATTTAGTAACAGTTTAATTAACAGGATCCTAGGCTCAGTTCTTTTCCTAAATTTTCTAGTTATTGGATCATTTTATGATGTCTTACGCTATTCTCATTACTTAATGGAAAAAAAGATGCAGAGATACCCATTAAGATCAGAAAGCGGCAGGATCATCTACTGTTCTAGTCTGGGTTAAATGTATACACCCATAATATTTTCATTTAAAATAGGCACAGTTATTGAAATGAAAGGATAACAAGTTCCTAGATTTATAAACTTGAACTTGCAATAGACAGAGATCAGTAAAAGATGAAAAGTAAAAGATGAAGAACACTTCAGTGATTTTTCAAAACTATAAAAAAGCTCATGATGTTAGAGGTGCTTCTTCCATCGTTCTAATTTCTCAGCTTATTTTACTAGCATCTATGTATACATAAATATATGGATGTATGTCTGTCTGCATGTATATAAGCATTTTGCATGTATCTGTAGGCATGTATGCATATATGAATGCATGTATATATGTATATAAATCTATGTCTGTCTGTCTGTCTGTCTGTCTGTCTATCTAACTATACCTAACTATTGGAGGCAGTCTTGCCTGGATTAGTACTTGTTTTGTAGAACAGATTGGACTGAATTTGCAGCAATCTTCTTCCTCAGCCTTCCTAGTGCTGAGATTACAGGTGTTCTCCACCATACTGACACCAATTAGTTTTAAATGTTTTATACCTCCTATTTTATATTAAATATTACATGAATTTTTTTCCTTTAGATTTCACTTAAAAAATCTTAGCACAACATGATTAAGACTAAAATAATGTACGTATTTTATTCACTTCTTTCCCCAGTTCTCTGTTCCACGTTCCATAGAGTATTCTTTACCTTGACAAAATTCTTACATGACTGTCTTTTAGTGTGTATTGTGCTTATGTGCATGCGTACTCGCATGTGTGTGTGCGTGTGCATGTGTGTGTACGTGTACATGTCTGTGTGCATGTGGTATGTGTGTGTGTATGTGTGTGTGTGTGTGTGTGTGCCTGCCATAACACAGGCATACAGGTCAGAGGACAAGTTGCATAACTCACTTCCTCCTTCCACCACATAAGTCATAGACAGTGGTGAACTCAAATCACCAGCTTTTGTGGTAAGACCTTTTACCCGCTCAGCCATTATACTAGCTTTGAATTTTATTCATTTAATTCTTTCCATTCACCCAATACCTTATGTAATATGGCATTACTATTTTAAACTAATTAAAATGTAAACACATAGTAAATATATAGAAACAAAATTCCAGCTGGAATCTTATGACTTATCCTTCATGTTTAAAGGGATTAGTTCACTTGGAATTGGACTTTTAGAGCTTCAAGATTATATGCATATATGTTGAAATGCAAAGGAAAGATTATTTATTATGATTATATGCAAATATGTGTATGTGTCAGCATGTCATATTGACTTCAACTGCAAAATATTGCATAATACAATATAATTTGTACAAGGAAGAAATGGAGAGCTCTCAGTTAGTAAGTGATTTTAGCTTAAGATATAGTTTTGTATATTAGGTAAATTAAGTTTTCTTGTCATTGTCAGCTTTTATTAAATAAATACATTAAAATGTTTATTTAAGCTCCAAATGCTTAGCTTTCCACATTATCTTAAATCATCTCTCTAGGAAGATCCTGTTGTACATATCTATGGAGTAGCACTGAGAAAATGTCCATGAATATTAATAATGCTTTAGTAATAATAATTTAGTAAGCACTTTCAAGTTGTAAATCAATCTCAATAAGTTTTCATTGGAATACCAATAAAGCAAAATCAAATAGAAAAAAAAAAGCTTAATTCTTATCACTTAAACCTCTACTGAGATTATGTAAAGTATGTTTATTTTAAATAATTAAAATTACAGATTAACACATAGTAAATACATGATGACAAAACCACATCTTTTTAAATTTTCTGTTCAAAACCTGTTCTGTAAATTAATTATGCCCTGTGGGGTCTTTTGAAAGCTATCATATTTTTAGTGCAGTATAGCATTTTATGTAAAGCAAACTGAGCTATCTTTAATACTTTGATTTCATAATGATTTTAAAATTGGCTTTAAAATTATGTTTTCTGCTCTTTATTTAAGGAGTATTTTTGCTGCCTTGAGGTGGGTTCTTTCGACTGCAGATGAAGAAGATTAAAATGCCAGTATCTCTATAGTGAAGTTCACAACACACAGCCCTTGCTACTTTGGGTGAAGGAGCACAATATTTAGTCTACATTAATAAGAGTCTTGAGTAACAGGTTTAGAGAGTGATGTTTATTTCTAAGTCTGAAAAGAGTAGGCTACCCTCTGGGTGTATTCGCACCTAATAAGTAGATAGATTCTAAGTTACCCTCAAAGGAGCTTGAATTTTCTGATGTCTGAGAACATACTTGAGAATAGCAGCTGCTTCTGCAGGGAGAAACCAGTCTATCACTCTTTCTCTACCCAGTTTAAGATTTTATGTGGTTCATTCCTGCTTCCATATCCAAACACATTCAAATGCATTTTTTATTGTTAATTTTTAGTTTCCCTATTGTATGTTATTGTTTTCTAGTGTTTATTTGTCTTTCATGAAATTTATTTTGATCATATGTTCTGCCTTCCCAACCCATATCCTCCCCACCTCCTCCTACCCACCCATCACCTTCAAGTTTCTTCTTGTATCTTTCTTTGTTATGATGAAAGCTTTCAGATATGCAAACAGTGGTAGTGTTTTCTGACCATTCCTTGTTTTCTGTCATAACAAATATGGAAGTTGGTGCTTTCTAGGGACAGTCTTTATAGGGAAGAAATGATATCCTACAAAACCCTCTCATTATCTCTAATGTCTCCTTTCTCATCTTCCAGACATTGCCACCCACACATCCCCCAGTTCCTAATTCAGGGACTTTAACTACAAATCATAAATAACTGAAAAAATACAAGTGGATTAAAATACACAAACTCCATTTTTTGGAGATAATTCAAAAAGAGAGCACAAGAATTTACGGATCATTTAAAATGCAATAGTTTTCAAAGCAATCTATACATGATTAAATATGTAGTTATCTAACTACCAATATTTTTTATAAAGGGACTTGATATCCATGTATCCATGTGGACTCCAGAAATCATAATACTGTGGAGAGTGGGTGTCTTATCTTAGAAAATGTCATTGCTTCAGCTCTATTCCAATATGGTCACCTATGTGCCATATATCAGCCCAAAGGCAGCATTCCTCTACACCTGTCACACGATGGAAGCAAACTGAATATTCTTGGTACCTCAAAAATCTGTGGGGATGCTGCTGTCCATGACAGAATCTCAAAACTCTACCCAACAAAGAGAAGAGAATATTAACTCATTAAATTCTTTTTTTCCCTAAGCACATGAAGTCCACACCATCCTGAGACAATTGTCCAGGTTTTCATTTAGTTTTCCTTCCCTCTGCATTTCTCACATGTCTTCAAGTCAGTGTGTCTTAGTATTGTGTAAGAGTCTTAAATAGTGACTTCAACAGTAATCTGTGACATAAAAACTTGTATTTGTCAAATTTGAACACACACAGCTTTATAAGAAATAAGCATAGTCATACCAGTTTTTCCTTTGATGCTAGATGTTGATAAAGTGTGGCATATTTATCAACCCCAAATATAAATGTGTATTAAATTTATTTGTAATGTTGTCAAAAACAAGGAAAATTACACATCGGAATTCTGACTAAAAATCGTAAGCTTTCTATTTTCTGTGGGTCACTTATTCTCTATTACTAGTAATACTGCACCTTGCAAATACTGTTTTAATAGATGTGGTACTTTCTAATTTTTCCCAAGGACAAATGACCTTATAAGCCCACAGTAGAGTTAACCATGAAACCACATGTGGCATATCACCAACAAGAATATGCAATTAGCTAGATTTTAGAAAATAGATTAATATAAAGAAAAGAAGGATAGCATTCATAATAAAAACCATCAGCAGTCATGGCCCATTAAATGTTTTTAGATTTGCATACTTTATTATTTTATATATGTGATTGCTTACCTTGCTTATATGAATGTTTGCAATAGGTATACCTGGTATTCTTGGAGTCCAGAAGAGGGTATTTGATTCCGTGTGGCTAAAGCTAAAAACTGTTGTGAGTCAACTGTAACAAATCCAAGTCAGTACATAGAATTGAACCTGAGTCCTCTCAAAGACCACCAAATGTTTTTAACCACTGAGCAATATCTCAAGCCCCTTTCATGGCTATATTCAAAAATATTTTTGTGCAATTTTTATTTATTTATTTATTTATTTATATATTAGTATTTCAAAGAATTAGTATGTAGGGGTTTGTTGTTACTGTAACTGATATAGTCAGTTACTGAGACACTGATACAGTCAGTACTTTAGAGATGAATAACATTGCCTTAACAAAGCATTATATGAGAGTAACCATTAACATATTATGTTATAACATTATTTTGTCTGTTTGTTTAGCTTTTTTGTCATTTTTTATTCTCTATATTCTTTATATATATTTAAAATGATTTCCCCTTTCCTGGATTCCCCACTCCCTCAAAATATCATAAACCCTCTTCCCTCCCCTTGTTCCCCAATCTACCCCTTCCCAGTTCCCTGTCCTGGTATTCCCCTACACTGCTGCACTGAGCCTTTCCAGGACCAGGGGCCTCTCCCTCTTTCTTCCTGGGCATCATTTGATATGTGAATTGTTTCATGGGTATTCTGAGCTTCTGGACTAACGTCCACCTCTCAGTGAAGGCATACCATGTGTGTTCTTTTGTGATTGGGTTACCTCACTCAGGATGACATTCTCCAGTTCCACCCACTTACCTAAGAATTTCATGAATTCATTGGTTTTTAATAGCTGAGTAGTATTCCATAGTGTAAATATACCGCCTTTTCTGTATCCATTCCTCTGTTGGGACATCTGGGTTCTTTGCAGCTTCTGGATATTCACCTCACACTAGTCAGAATGACTAAGATCAAAAGCTCAGGAGAAAACAGGTGCTGGCGCGGATGTGGAGAAAGAGGAACACTCCTCCACTGCTGGTGGGGTTGTAAGCTGGTACAACCACTCTGGAAATCAGTCTGGTGATTCCTCAGAAAACTGGGCATGATACTTCCAGAGGACCCCACTATTCCACTCCTGGGCATATACCCAGAGGATTTCCCAGCATGTAATAAGGACACATGCTCCACTATGTTCATAGCAATTTATTTTCACAAGAGTCATGTATTAACTATTTATGACAAAAAACATTCTAATGTGAATAACTTAATTTTCTCTAAAATATTCTAACTTGAAGGATGACACAAAGAGCAGTTTCTTTTATTTGTGAAGTTTAATTATGGGGCTTAAATGCTGCACAGTGCTTTTTTATTAAGAAATGTTTTTTTGAAACAAGGATATGAATTATAAAGAACTATTTTCAAGAGGTAGTTACCAAAGATATCTTAGTATGACTGCCATTGGGTATGTTCTAAGAAAATGAATGTTAGGGAAAGAGTGAGTAAAAGAAATTTTCTGAAAAGAACCTGAGTGCAGTGAAGGTGGATGATAAGCCAGGGAACAGGACCAGGGGTGTATGCTGGCATAGTAAAATATTACATGATGTTACACATTGTGATGAGGCAACAACTCTACCACAGTGATCCAGATGAAATAAGCAACACCAGGCTTAGACATCATTCAACCATTTAGTCCAGACCTTTTTCCATCAGACTTGGTTGCTCCTGCTGGAGAGAAAGTACAGCTCTGGGAGTTTCAGTGGTCAGGAATACATGTGCATAAGTAAACTATAGCTTCCCCTTTCAATGGATCATAGAAAAACCTCTGTCCTGGAGATTGAGAAGAATTGGGATCTAGTTCACTGTCTACTTAGTTTTCAAGGATGGAATCTTTCTGTTCCATTTTTCTCATGATGTTCCTAATTATTGAATCCACATCTGTAGGATGACCCTGAATGTTATGAGTCATTCTTGAGGTTTTCAAACGAGCATTAGCAACACCCAGAAAAATGAAGGAAGCTCTACTCAGACTGGACAGCAAATATCGATTGTCCTCTGCGTGCAGCTCTCTGTAACAGTTGAGGAACTCAAATTAATAATGACCAAATACATTGGCAGCACCATTCGGGTGAGAAGTTACTTCATGTGAACTCATGTTCATCCTAGAGAATCTTTCCATTTACAAGTACTATAATGATTTACTTTAATTTAGTATTGTCATTTCTTTTACATTCTAATTATTTCAACATTTTGTAAAATAGAATATCATGTATCATGTGTATATTGGCAGCTTTATTATTTTGTTGCACTTGCCAAAACTTCATTAAGTGCTTATTATGTGTAATATAATGGTAAAATAAAGAAATAAGTCATGACTCCTTCTCTTCTGGAACATAAATTCAAACAAGATGATTTAGATATGTTTAGCATTCATTTTGATCCAAGGATCTCTGAAATGAGTGTCATGTGAGAGGTGCTGGCAGTACTTGATTAAAATAAGTCAAGCAACTGATGGCAGGAGGGAAGAAATTCATGGAATAAAACACATCTTGTAATATTACAAAGTATATGAGAATACAAAATCATAATTGCGGAAGGTTGGGAACGGTAGTTAGGGATAAGGTAAGATTTGGATAATGGGAATCCAAACACAAAATTATTGAGATTGTGTTGTTTGTTTATTGCTTGTTTGTCTCTCAATGTGACAAAAGCTAGTGTTATTTGGGAAGGGGGTGCCTACTCAAAGAGAAATGACATCCAGAGAGGATACATTGATGAATGCATGGATTTCATCACCCATGTCTGGGATCCAGTGGACTGTCTCTCATTTTATTACATGATCAACACAAGACAGGGTCGCGTTTTTTTTTATCCTGTCTCTGTAGAAACAGAAGTAGAATATGCCATGGAGAGCAGAAGACAGGGTGGACTCACAGTTACACAGCCTTTTAAATATGTCTCATTCTTCTCTCAAGAGTAGGACATCCATCTTCCTGGTGAAGGGAGGGAGTAATTGGGGGAGAATGGGCTGGGCCAAACTTCTCATCCCTGTATATACTGGGTGATAATGTAAAACTCCCAGGAAACAGTAGCTTTAATATATCCTGTTTGTGGCTCAGACATCAGTACTTATTCCAAATGAAAAAACTAAGGAATGGGGTAAATAAATGTTGCCCTAAATCAATATACTTCATTTAGTAGGCACATTAACCTGTAAGATGTAGTGGCATATGATTTCTTCCTAGTTCTCAGTTTTATTGGCTTGGAAGATAATATTAGAACACTTCTTTATTAGAAAATAAAAATGTCAGTTTTTAAATAAGGAGCTGTAGATTTAACTCCTGTGCTTAAATCAGTATCTCTAAATTGTGCTTTCCCTATTTGTGACTGGATTAGAGAAAGATAATTTCATATGGAATGTTGACCTGGACATTTGTAGAGACACTTTTGAATGATGCTTTCCTGGGAAAAGTGTTCTATATCATTGTAGTAATCTAAATGTTATTTTTAACATTTCATTATAGGTAGTAGTGTGATGCCAGAAACTGCTCTAAAGAAGGGCTGGAAACAATTCTACTCCCTTTACAGCTTAAAAATTTCAAACTCAGTTCATAAAATCCTACCAGAATGCTTTGCCTATGGTTTGGAGGTTTAGGGTACTGGTGGAGTTTTTACCTAGCATGTACAAGGCCCTGAGTTCAATCATAACTACTATAAAAATAAATAATTTTTAGAAAGAATAAGACTCTGATTTGTAATTCACTATGTACTCAATGAGAGGTCTGGGATATACATAGATATCAGCATTGCTGTTTTAGTCCTAACAGGATACAGGATAACTCACAATCATCTTATTTATGGTTACATTTTTTTTTATTTTCAAAAAAGATAATAATATTTTGGAGAAACATTGCTAACATTGGCAGAAATCATTAATATGATGCTCTTTAGGGAGGAATATGTATTTGCATGTGTGAGATTGTGATAGAAAGAAAGACAGAGAGAAAGAACATTAATAAAATTAATTCAAATTATGGAAAAGTTGAAAGAATTCACAATGAAGAATTCTGGACCCCATCTTTCCAATTTTAACGAAAACTAGTGATTCTTTTTTTTAACAAAGTTAAACAGAAAATTATACAAGATATCAATAATACTTGAAAACATTCATAAAAATATTAAAACCTTTGGGCATTAATATAATTTTAGCAATTTAAAACTGCAGTAATAGAAGTGACTTTAATTTTCACCACAAGTCATAACTTATTTTAATATATTTTACAAACAACATTCATTAATTTTTAAATTAAATACTTTGAGATAGAAGAAACATTAAATGCTGATAACTAAACCATACGGAAAGGCAATGACACTAATGTCTGTAGCTATTTATACCCACAGAGGAGGCTGGACATCAGCACTGCACTTCAAATGAAGAGAACACTTTCTATTTGCTTCCTTGAAGATATCAAGGTCACAGGCTTCAGTTTCTATTGCAGGTTCTTTTACTCTTTAAAACAACATGTGATTGTTTGTTACTTAGGTTTGGTCATCCCCAGGTGAAGCCCAGTGTATTTGAACTGTCCTGCTTTTCTTGACACTATCATGGTTAGATAGAATTTCTAATGTTCTTTGTGGCAATGAGTCCTTATATGCTATTATTTTATCCATTCTTCTCTGTTTAGCAACAGTATAAAATGTACTGACCACACACAGTGTTCTTGGGACATAGTTTGCATTCTCTTTTACATTAAGGCCATACAGGATGAATTCGTTTTTTATGCTTCATAACACTGGAGAATTGTCAACCCTTTATAGTTAGGAGGGTTTTCAATGCTCACCTTGATGTTTCCTTAGCTATTAGGATTCTACGCAAGATCCTTCCAGAACTTGTCATATTGAAAAATAAGCACAATGTGAAATGAAATTACTTGTTCAATCACAATAGATATCATAACACTTCCTTTTCCTATGTACGCTGAAAACATATTACATCCATTTTCTTATTTGTTATCCATTCAAATATCATACAGTTACAATGGTGAGAAATGTTGGTGTTTAGCTGTAGATACCAACAATGTATAAATAAATGTATCTTTTACTCAATGGGTTTCAATGCAAGCTAATCACTAGTAACTATTTAAACATTAAATATCTCTACAGCTTGCTTTACCATTTAGGGACTGCTCTTACATACTGGATGTATAAACTCTAACTTGATAGCAGACTAAGAAATTACTTATATACATCTGTAGCAGCCATTCACACAGTGCTGCTGGTTTCTCTTACATAATGCACATATGTGTTCTAACTTGATAGCAAAGTATGAAGAACTCCTTTATGGACATCTGCTTCATCTGGCCACTTACACAGGGTTTTCTCCTTTTCTTTCATTTGTTTTTCTTTCCTTCAGAACTAATTATTTTTGTTATTTTTTACATAGATTTTGTTCATGAGTACACTGTACTTACATGATTTTGACCCCTGCCTCTCTTCCTCCAGTTGCATCCATGTCTTTCACAACCACAAATTCTCAGGCATGATTTCTAATTTTATAATTTTGTTGTTACCTCCACAATTCCTTGGGACTAGCCATTGTTCCCTGCAATATGCATGTGCTTGGTACTGATCACTTAGCGTTGCAAAACCTAACAGGGAGCAGGCCCATAAAGAAAATTGATTGTCTCTCTTCTAGAAGCCATTGACTGTGTGAATCTACAGGTGAGTTCTTGTGATTATATTTGCCATCTAAGCACATTGACCTCTATAGTCTCGTGCAGACAACCATATCATTGAGAGTCCATGAATTCAGCTCCTCTCTCATGTCTTGAAGACATGCCTTCACCACAAGCATACAGGCCCTCTGTTCTTACAAGCTCTTTATCTTCACACATGATAGATACTTCCTGAGCCTTAGCCTGAGGCTGTGTGATAGATGCTCCATTTTTGACTAGTTGCTCCACAGCTGCTTGTTCACTGACTTTTTGATCAGTTGTAGATTTCCATGGTAGTCTTTATTTGCTGCAAAAATTGTTTTGACAAAAGTGAATGGCAAGGGCAACCTTTATTTATAGGTATAAGGATATCTACTCAGTTGGAGCCTCTTCTCTAGGGTCTCTGATCTTCCCAGTGAGAGATGATTGTTTGAGTTTACAGTATCAGGCATGGATTTGCTTCTATTACATGGGCTTTCTGTCTTGGCAAAGGTCTGTTTATTACCCCGATAAGTAAGTGACACAGTTTTGTTTCTGAGATTCTGTATCATGTAGTAAGGCATCTCCATATTGTTATTCTTCTGAACTTTACCAGATATCTTTTGAAGATATGTACACTTTGAATGAGTTTATTAATGGTGTTTCCCCAAAGGCCTTTATTGAATCACATTAAATTTATTAGTGAGAGTTAGCATCTTCCTATTTAATTGTGTTTGAATTAGAATATTCTTTTTTTTTCTAAAATGAAGGCCTGGGTAATTTCATCCTTTGTCTTTACAGTAGGTGTTACCATTTGTTATTAGTACAACAAATGTTAATTTGCTTCTAAAAGTCCATTCAATTTTACTGGTTTACTAAGTTGGAATAATCACAGTTACACAGTTCCTAAAGGGCATTGTTATCGTCCCTTGAATTAATTTTCAGAGAGTTTGATTCCCCAAACCAATCAGTCAAATTCAAATCTTGGAATTGGAAGAAAAACACTCTGCCCTATGTCCAATACTTGTAACATTTCTCTAAATCTTCATAGCGTAGAAACTATACCTGCTCTCTTCCATTCTTTTTTATTTCTATGTGTTAGGAAAAATAAATGATAAAGTAGTATTCAATGGCAAGATTGACTGTGTATCTTTTGAGTATCCTTCCACTTATGCACCTGTGGTACTTTGCTCTCAAGCCAGCCTCACCATCAGTGTAAATCAAGAGATATACATCTGTAGGCGTGCATGTGCATGTGTGCGCGTGTGCGCGCACACACACACACACACACACACACACACACACATGCATGCACACACTCTTACCTCAGAGGAAATAAAAGATAGTTTATTCTTGGGTCAAATATGAGGAATTGTAGCCCAGGAACACCAATTTAAGTTACCCTACAGTAACAGCTTTATAAAGGTTTTGTAAACATGAAACAAAGACAGTCATAAATCTAGGCATTGTACAAGACATTTGTCAGAGTAATAGGTACACAGATTATAGCAAAGCAGGAAAGTCTCCATTGCAGGCCACAGATGCTCTAAGACGCTTTGGGTTGATAGATGCTGGAAACAGCAGCCCGAGATAATTCTGCTCCCAACTGGCAATAGTCCAGCTTTTCACAATACTGGGCTTTGTAGTTAGTACATTGCAATTGTAGAATGTTTAACACAAATAAAACATTTTTTTCTGGAAAACTATGTTCACCCATTTCTTACATCTATAGTTTCCAAAAGCATAGGCAGGAGTCACCTTTTCTTCATCATTGTGATACTTCAGTATACTTATTAGGAATTCATCAATGGGGCAAATCAATAGTCTCTACTCTTTCTGCGTGTCCATTTATTCTTGTACATCTTTAAAGAAAAAATATATCATGGAGATTTATTACAATGGATATAAAGCTATAAAAGATTTAATTTATATAGGAAATGCAAGTGTCCAGAAAAGCTACATATTTCATTGTTTATGTTTTGAATCTATGCCTGAATCTAACAGAATGTACATGATGTCTGAAGAAATTGAAATGGAATGTTCTACAACCTCTAGATTTATGTTATTCTTAAATGATTTTGTGATATTAGTTTGACATACTTTTATGGCACATGAAATCAATTTATAAGCTAGTAACACAGATGAGATGACTCGGTTTTTCCCAATTACTAGTGGAGATGATATTGGCACTTATTCAAAGCCTTGATATTAAAAATAATTTTGTAAAGTTGTTGCAGGAAAGGTTATTGATATGTATGCTTTGTATGATTTTCTAAGTATAATTTTGAAATAAGAAAATCTATATCTATACTTTGGAGCAATCAAGGTAAGTAATATATTGAGTATATACTCAACTAAATTGAGTATATAAAACACTCCAAAATACTTAACATGAAAGTAAAAAATGTACTTAGGCCTCTAGACTCCATAGGAATACTGTCATATTGTTTTATTTGTAAAAGTATGGTGGTTGCTTTTTATATGTATAAAAGGAGGAAGAACAGAAGAGACATAGAAATAGATGACAGAGAAAGAAGGAAAATGTGAGAGTAAAGAAATGCAGAGATATAGAGGAGAAAGAAGGGGGTAGGAGGATGAGACAGGTATCGAAAAAATAGGAGAAAGACAATAGAGAATTCAGAAGAAAATAAGAGGAAAAACAAGAGATGGAGACAGATGACAGGGCTAGGAGAGTGTGGGTGTGGGCAAAAGGAAGGAACTGAAAGCAAAGAGAAGCAAAGAGAAAAGAAGAGAGGAGCAGAGTGGAGAAGAGAGGCGAGGGTATGAGAGGAGAGGGAAGGGGAGGGGAGAAGAGGATAAAGAAGAACAGAAGGGGGGGTCCTATGGCTTATGCTTCCCTACAATATATTCTCCAGTTATTATAGACTGCTTCACAAAGGACTCCTTGGGTTGAAGGAAGAATAGCAGTTCAATGTCTGATGCTACAGAACTTCTAGTTCCTGTTTCTGTTGTATTTGTAATTTCCAGCTATACTGTGATAGCCTAGCAAGGAAGACTTCAAACTATCCCTAGCACATATGTAGTTTCTGATGTGCTTTGTTATCTGCTTTCCAATACTATGTGTAATCTGCTTTCAAATATGAGATTTTATTCATGTCTTAATAATGCCATGCCTCTACACAAAAAAGTTCAAACATTGGCGATAAAGTGTTGCTGGTTAGCAAGTGTGCACTTTGGTTTACTGGATGGAAGAAGATCCAGTGAGTCACTGAAGTTAGTTCTGTCATTCTGCAGCCAAGATGCTTCCCAATTCTGTCTGCATTAGACTAGCATCTGGGATGTGAAGTGATCCTGCTGGAAATAAATCAGTCTCATCTTAGTAATAAAATAAGCTGGCTCTTATTCTCATTTTCCCTTCTTTAGTCGAAGCCCGAATCATCCTTATTAAGACAGTTTTATGGTCTAATTTTTAATAGAGTAAAACCTGACATAAATCAATGGGAAATCGAACATTAAACCCCTAAACCTTAAGTGACTTCACTCTCAGCTCAACTATGCAGTCCTCTTGAAATACTGACCTGTGACAAGTCATTACTTACTCTGTGTAATACTTGTCAGTCACCTGAACAAACAATCAAGAAATCTCACACCATATTATTCAACAAAAACCCAAGCAGCACACAAGGGGACGAGTAAAATATTTCTAAGACCACTGGTTTGGGATGTGTAAGCCTACATTTATTCTGACCCTGCTCACTTGACAACTCTCACTTCCTTTATGTACATGCCAAATAAGCTTTCCTAAGATAGAGTGACTCTTGCTGCTACCAATATACTTCCAGAAATGTGATCACTGACATCTCAATTCTGCTTGCTGAAATGGTAATCGTCTAGGCTTAACATCCAAAGATGTGGAGTTTCCTTCTTCCTGACTTACTGATTGAATCCTCCTCTCTGTGCCATCAAGCTTTTGTGCCTCAGTCTAATAAATCTTATTATTATCACTGAATTTTAGAGATAATTTGGATTATACATTACATTTAAATTTAAATTCTTTAAAATAAATTAAATTATTTTTAAAAATAAATTTAAGATTATAGATTTGGAAAAGAACAATAGTATAAATTTTTACAAATATCAAATGATAGAGTCTGCAGGTATGTGGATGTACTCAATTACAAACATTTTAAAGAAAGTGAAAGAATTATAGAATGTTACATGTGTGAATTTCACTTGAGTCTTCAAAAAGACATTTTCACAGTGTACATGATGAGTTCTTTTTACAAATGATTTATTTTATTTTTGTTTGTCATGTGTATAGGAAGGTGTATTTGTATGTATATGTGTATGTATATATTTCTGTATGTGTTATCGGTTTGTGCATGTGAGTGTATTTACTTTTGGAGGGCTGAAGGTATCAGATCTCTAAAATGGAGTTGTAGTAAGTATTGAGCCTCTAGATGTGAATGTGAGAGCTTAAAGTGATTCCTTTGCAGGAGCATTCTATATCTTTTCATCATATTTGTATTGACTATATTTGAACTCTTATAATATTCGCTTCCCAGTCCTTCCAGGTCCATGCCTCACCCTTGTTACCTCCCCTCACTCCCACCCCAAAAAAGAAAGAGAAGAACAAGATAGAAAAAAGGTCAATTTGTGTTAAACGCATATGCTCACTGGAGCATGGTCACACTCCCAGAAAACTGAGGCCTTCCTGAATAGCAGATACATTTCAACATCCTTATCATAATTTTAAAAATTCTCTTTGATGGATTTCTGTCTAGGTTGTTACTGTTTTGGACAGCGAGGGTGGATTTGGTGTAGAGATTGTCCTACGGGCCTTCTTTGTCCCTCCTTCTCAAATGTGAGTCTACAGACATTGATATGACTGCAAAAGGAGCTTCCTTGCCCTTTACCAAGAGCAGGGGCCTGGATCATGGACTTCCACAGGTTTCCAGCATTATCATTCACTACAGAAGGCAGCATGGCCTCCAGGAGCAGCAAAGAGCATGGCCATCAACACAGACCTCTGCTGCAACATGGGCCACAGACACCCACATAGCTGTTGGTGGCAGTATAGACCACGGACATCCACATGACTTCAGATGGCAGCACAGGCTATGTACATCTGGAAGGCTCTCAGTCATATCAGATGTCACAGACATCAACATGGCCCTGGGTTGCAGTAGGGCCAACGATACATATCCTTAACCACTGATCTACCTATCCAGTTTTGGATTCATGTTTTCAAGTTGCATTCTTTGTCCCAAATATTCTTCATAGAATTTTATTTTAGGAAGTGATGAACACTTTGATTAGCAGTTTAGAGGGACAGGATGCCAATGCTAAAATGAATTCACAATGGTAAGACTTGAATAACAATAGGCATTAATTTTTAAGAGTGTGTTAATCATACCCCTTTAGAGTTGGGCAAGAAAAGAGTGTGTGGTCATTAAATAAGTTTGGGAAATAATGAAACAATGAAAAGGACTCTTGAGATTTACATGCCACACCATTCTAAACACCCATGTATTATTCACTAAGATACTAAAAATGATACTCTCTGGAAGACTAATTCCAGATAATTTCTACATTTCATATTGCAACTGAGCCATTTCTATACAAGAATGTTTTCATTCATTAAGATACAATATCTAGGGGCAGGAGAGATGGGTCAGAACTTAAAGCATTTAGCAAGCTAGTGCTAACAATCAGGTGTAGAAGAACATCTGGTGTCAGGTGTAAATACTTGTGACTGTGCAGGATATCTGAAGGCAGAAAATGAATATGGTAGCTAGACCAAGATCTGATCTTGAATGACAGACTAATTCAACAATTGGTTCTGGATACCAGCCTCAGGCCTCCAATCACACATACTCATGTATACATAGACATTTACATGAGTATCACACACACACACACACACACACACACACACACACACACACACACCAATACAAATGGAGTGAGGAATAACATAGCAGTGGGTAAATTCCAACGTTTATTGAACCTGGGCTATGATGCACTCTTTCTTACTAACTGCTTTAGTATGAAAGAAGTTGTTGACATAAGAGTACAGAAAAGTACAGAGACATGAGAACATCTGTAGCTACTTTTGACCTCTCATGATTGTGAGCTTCCCCATAGGGAATCCTGTTCTGAGCAATTAACAGTACATCTTTCCATGCATCTTAGAGAATTCTAATTGAAAAAGGACAAGAAAAGAAGCTGCTGGGTCAATGACTAACAGCCTAGGTGCAGCCAATGTTTTTCAAATTTAGAGATGTGCCACATCCTTACAAAGTCACAGAAGGCTTGGGGTGGTGGACTACTGGAATGCCAAGAAGACCACTGGTTAACTGATAGAAGTAGGTTTCTATTTCCTTCCACTCACAGCATGATATACAAAGCTCATCCATCACAACATCTTGGTGTTGTGTCACCTGGATCCTGAGAAGCAAACTACAAATGGTCTACATTGTTTGCTTATGATGCCTTCATCTTTTCATTGCCCATTAATTGAATCATTAGCACTTGCTACATGAAACTGCCAGGTAAGAGTCTGGGTCTGGGGGTGTTGGATTGGTAGGTTAAAACATAGGTTTAGTATGAGGACCCAAATTTAGATACTTAGGAAACAAAAAAATCAATAGTAACAGCATGTGTCAGTAATCCTAGCACTTGTATGGTAAGATAAGAGGTGGAAACAGAAGATTGCCCAAGAGCTCACAAGCCAACAAATTCAGTTCGCACAGTAACATGCAACGGTTAACCCTACCTTGAACAATGTTAAAGGCAAGAGCAAATATTCCAAGGTTGTCGTTTGATTTCCACACGTATGCCAGTGTTCATGTGTGCTTGTACACACACACACACACACACACACACACACACAGAAGAGGACTCTTAAGATATAAATAAGTAATTTTTTCCAGCTTTCTTTTGATGGTTGAGAGCCATCAAAAAGTGTGACTAGAAAGATGTTAGCTTGCTTTCATTGACACATGGTTCTTCTAGTGTCAAGAATGAAGATTCCATTCTATAAGATCCCCTTCAGTCTCAGCACACCAGAAGTATTGGGCCAATGTATATTGCCAAAAGAAGCAGGTAAGACCATCTAGGGGGACAGACATCAAATGCTATGAGCCATTGACAAATTGAGCAGTCTTTTCATGAATCTGCAAATTCTACCTGACAGCAGTCTAGAAAAACCTGAGGAAAGTTTACATGGAAGAAGAAGAAAACAATGTATCATAATACACAAGGTAGCCTCTCATGAGCTCAGAACTTCATTTTGGATAAGGTAATAAACAGCACTTGAGACAATCTTTCTGTCAATCACAGTTACTCTTAGACTTCCAAGCTTAGTCAGAGAGATCCCTAGGATAAAACTGAGGCTCCCAAGGCAGAGGCGAAATCCATGGCTAAGAAATGATGGGGGATACCTGAATGGAGAATCATAATCCAAGTTTCTGTCTAATTTTGACCTTTCATCATTCTGAAGGGAGATGGAAACAGGAAAGGCCTGCCTTCTTTGACAGGGTGCTTAACTCATTTCTCATTCATTCCACAATATCACTTGGAAAATGTGACACTTAACAGAAAGATGTGTAGTCATCCCTGAACTAAGTTGTATGTCCCCAACATTTCATGAGGCCTCCATCCATCTGTGAGTTTGTGTCAAGGCAAACACTTCACTGAAATGAAGATAGCTTTCATTTCTCCATTTGGAAGACTTCCACATTGAACATGCCATTTATCGGCAACAAATTGCAGCATGTCTATCTGCACCACTGCCTTCTCTTTCTCAGAGCTCTCTTGACCTCTTTGTGATTTCTCCTGATTTTAGAAGGCACAACACTATTCTTTTGAGTGGTGTTTCTACTCATCAATGCCCATAGTTGAGAAACCCTAGCAAAATTTATACCTGCTATACTTGTTATCTTCCTATAATATAATGCATCTATCCTCATTAAATATATCTATCTCTTCTTAGATTCCTCAGAACAAATATAAAGGTTGGCTTAAACTCTCTCTCTCTCTCTCTCTCTCTCTCTCTCTCTCTCTCTCTCTCTCTCTCTCTTTCTCTCCCTCTCCCTCTCCCTCTCCCTCGCCCTCGCCCTCTACCTCTCCCTCTCTCTCGCCCCCTCTCCCTCTCCCTCTCCTTCTCTCTTTTTGTCTCTATGTCTGTGTCTCTACCTAGTCATACTTACAAACACACACACACACACACGTGCACACACAAACACAGGCTCTGATACACATTCAAAAACAGGTCCTGTCCCAACTCCAATGGAAAATAAATTATAAAAAATAAATGAAAATGTTCTAAACAAGCAGCTAACACTTTCAGAAAGGCAATGTCAGAAAACAGCAGTTCATTATATATTTTGACCTTGAGAGAAACAAGAGTTTTAGCCTGAACATTAAGGTTTCCTCTTAAGACTCTAATTTACAGCCTATGGCTCTAAACTAAGTTTTTGATTTTGATTTTTTCTGCATTTAGTTTGTGTTTTGGGGCATGTTTATTCTTGTGTGTCCACGGAGGTCATAGCACATATGTTGAGGCAAGAAGACAACCTCTTAGTCACGTCCCTCATTCCACCAAGTGGGTTGTTAGTATTTGAAACAATATATTCAGGCTTAGAGGCAGACACTGAGCCATCTTACCAAATAAATTTTGCATTTAAATCCATTCATTAAATTGATATTGCACTTTGATTTCTAGGTTATGTGACAATGTTTGTCAGATCTTAATCATAACTTTGGTGTCATTCTGTAACCTTCTTTATACACCAATGTCCCATTTAAAATGTAAATTCTTGTCAACTCATTTTCACTTATATCCTTATTTTTGTGCTTGACTATGTTATAAGATATCAACTCATCCTGCTTCAAACACTCCTTAATTGTTACACAGAAGCTTTGTTATTTCTTTCTGGCAGTGATCTCTGTTCCTATCTGCCTACTTCATTTGGCTGTTTCACACAGCGCCTTCTCCAATTGCTTTTACCAACAGTATTTCTTTAACTCTTTTGTTAATAAGTTTTTAGAATGACTGTTCTAATATTTTCTGACTGGTTTCATTTTGCTAATACTGTTTTCTTATGGCACTTCAGAACCTTTCATGGTGTTTATAAACACAATCATTTATAAGTGTGTGCTCATATTCAAAGTGACTTTCCATTTTTCCACATAAAATACCCTTGGGAGTCCTTTAAGTATTAAGGAGGGAGCCCAGGGTTCTATTTCTTTAGAAGTTAAGCTTCCTGCTGCTAATGGGAACACCATTTTTCTAGTCCTTTCTCCAGAGATGGATCAGCTCTTCAAAATGTTCTGTTTTACATAAGGGCTAATTTCAGCTTTGCCAAATACAGAAACACCTTCCACCACGTGCAACTTCACTCTCAGCACACAGAGCCCTGGGCACAGACGACAGACCTAGGCTGAATGTTCCAAGTGAGAAAGCCTTCCTTTGTTTCAGATCGTATATACATATACACGTGTATCTAAAACACGCTCTTTTATTATTTAGAGTGACTTTGTAGCAATCCTTGTGTTGTTCAAAGCATTTCCATGTATTTTCTCATTTTCAGCCTGTCCCAGGTCCTGTCTCACTTTATATGTGATTAGATTTTAAATCATAAATTTTATTTTTTAAACAATTTCAGTGTTACTTGATGCAGTCAAAAATTCAGATAAATATTGCATAAAAGTTCAAGGAATATCATTATATGCAGCTTAGCAAAGATTAAAAATAACTAAAATTGTTTTTTACTATAAAATGGTACAATTATGTGTGTTGATTATAGAAAAAGCTATAAAATAAAACTGTGTTCATCTTTTTATTGTACTTTGCTATGTTTAATATAGGATTGTACTTTACATAAGATTCCATAGTTTATTTTGTAATTGAGGAAATTAGGACTCACCCACCAAACATTTTCACTGACATAATTTTCCAAGGTGTTTATCCATGGCTGTTAGGCAGTGATATAATAAAATCCCAAGTTAATAGTATCAGGTGAAAATAATATGTCCTTTAATTTTCAGAATAACTCCCTGACAAAAAACTTTATTATTTACACTTTTAAGAACCAGAAAGAATTACAGTGAGATTTGGGGTTTCTACAAAAGAATGGTATAAGAATATGTTCAAGTGAGGAAAAGAAACAATTTTTTTTTCTTCAGACAAACCACGGGCATTTAACATGACCCCAGGAACTAAGCAGACAAATCCTGGCATCTAACATGATTCCAGGAAGTAATCAGACAAACCCAGGCATTGGACATGACCCCAGGGCATAAGCATGATCTTGAGAGGCCAGTCATTTAACTGAAAATAAACGCCAAGCTTTGAGGGAAGGCACTGCTGCTGCTGAATTCCAAAATTCATGCATGCTCTTTTATGTCCTTACAGAGAGTCTAGTCCACATCTATGACTCTGACATTCTGTCCCTTAGTGTGTGGTATGTAGGTTTTCTACTTTTTTCCATGATATATGTCTAAACTGGATATAAGTACAAACTATTTGTGCATGTATCATGTCATTTCAGTATAAATACATGAAAGTATAAAATGTTGCATTAATTGGCTATTTTTCTTGATCACATTTGTTTTAGGATCACAAAATTTAGCATATTTTTTTGTTGCCAGTTACATTTTCATAATGCAAAAATCATTATACATTTTAATTTAAATTACTTGATTTGGGGAGACTGATCCTGTTCAGTTCAATTGAATCATATTTTTGTTTATTTCACAGTAGTTATGTACAAAACATTGCTAGGGAAATGAAGAAAATTCATTAGTTTGTTTATAAGATGAAGTATAAAGCAGATATAACAAAAGTGTAAAGATTTTAGACAGAGCTATAGTTAATAGCTCAAATCTGTTGTCCTAACACTTGGAAAATGAGCAGGAGTTCAAGGGCAGCCTCAACTAACTACATAGCAAGCTTGACACAGTCTAGCACTATAAAACTTTCCCAAAACACAAAAAACATAAACAGATAACAATAATGCTAATATAAGTAAAGGCATTAGAAATGGGCTCTAGCATGAGCAATTGGTTTCTTTTCTCATTGCTGTGAAAAAATCCTTGACCTTAGGCAAGAAGAGTTTATTTTGGCATAAAGTCTGAGTGGTTCAGTTCCTGAACACACAGAAGACTTCCTGCAGAAGTAGGAGATGGACTGATCACATGGTCTCCAGTAAAGAAGCAGAGAGGGTGAAGGAAATGCAGTCTAGCTATAGGGCTCCATGCCTGTCTGTCTTCAGTGACTCCCTTCCACTAGCAAGGCTCCATCTACTGGAAATTAGAAAACTTTCCCAAACAACATTATTTATCATCTGAAGATTAGGTGCTCAAACAATTGAATCTTTGTAGGAACATTTCACATTTAAACCAAAATTACCAACGTCACAACATTTATAAAAGTGTCAGATCTGCTCCCCACACTTGTACCAAGCCACAGAATGATTTTCTGTCCAGCCCCAATACTTCCCTAATGTTGGTAGACATCAGTTAGATTTTTAGTAGTTCACAAAAATATTGAGAATAGTAACTTTATCTCATTGGCCATGGGTCAATTCTAAAAGTTCTAAGCTATCTGAAACAAAATGTCTTACAACATATTTTGTGTAATTAAATTAGATGTCAACTGTGGACCACTACAAGCTTTTGATAATTAAATACTTCCTTTGTCACTTGGGACAAAAAATGTACTCTTTAAGTCAAGAGTGTAATTATTTTTCCTGACAAGATTTCAGAAAGCTTGATTGAGTTTTCTGTCTGCATACATGTGGTTTGACAGTTTTTTCTGAACTGTGTGTTCCCCAAGGCAAATATCTAAAAGTGTTCATAGGGTTTAGCCTTAATGAGAACAAGTACTGTTAACCCTAAAAATGCTTCTTTTGCTCCAAGGAATACAAGTAGAATAATGTTTCTTTTCATGAAATAAAACCAAGATTTTAAAAATAGGACACAATGTCCTTTAAGTTAAATACAATATGAGAATGGAATTCTTCATCCCTTTTCATGATTCGAACTGCATTTGTCTTCATTTTTATAAAAAAAGAAAATAATTCATAGCATCTTTTATTCACATGAAATTAGCATTGGTTAGTGCTTCTTTTTGAAATATGCAAAGCATCAGAGGGTCAAGAATCTTGCCAATCTTAATTCAATCCTAGGAACTCATATGTTGGAAGAAAACCCACTCCCAAAAATTATTCTCAAATCTCCACATATATGCCTTACCATATGGAACCCACACAGAACCTCTCATGCACACAAAGATAAGTCAATCACTTAATCACATATTGTAATTGTGGAATCAGAGGGAAATAATCATATCACTGCAGCCTTTGTACACAGGAAGGTGGGCAGCATAGACTCTAAGTCTGTGACCAATAATTGTTCACAGGCGGTGAAAGGTACTGCCTCTTCTCCTCAGACAACACAGGTGCAGCACTCAGTGCTCAGGAAGAACACAGCACTCACCAAATCATCCCCCACTTCTTTCTTTAGTGGAGAAGAACTCACCTGTGAGCACTGAATATATTAATGAGCTGGTACAAACTGCAAGGCAGAGGAAATCTTACAGGAAGTCAAAAAAAAGGCAGAAGGAAAATGAATAGAACAAAAATAACTACAGAGCAGTTTTTCCTGTGTACTTCTCTGCAGAAAAAAAACTGAAGGTATGAGTCCTCTTTATTTAACAAATGAATAAATCAAGACACAGGAAGTAAACTGTCTCCGGTGTGCTTCATGGGTGAATGGTACACCTGCATGAGGGTGCTGAGTGAAAACTCTGTGGGCAGGTTTCCTGTTTCTTGTGGGGGACCAATGAAATGTCTCACATAATGCTCATAAAGATACCTGTTCAGATCAATTGTGGGTCAAATCAGAAGCCTTTGTGTATTCCTTTTACAATTTATGGAAATAAATCCATGAAACTGAATGTCTGCTATTAATTAATAAATGTAAGCAGAGAAACCTAAGAAACATGTGATTTCTATTTTTCTTTTGGGGCTCTTTCCAAACAGTGGCTAACCTATCATCTTGCTTGGGTACATAGTTAAAGAATTCAATTACGTAATTTGTCAATGGCCTAGTAAGAGAAAGTTTATTATTGACATACATTTTATACAATGAAGAATTAAAGATATATGACAGAGTATGAGAAAGTAGTAAGTGGAACAAAAACATAAGCTTATATTTGCTATAAGCTGCCATCATCTATATATGATAGGGAATGTATATCCATAAAAATCTCAATAATAACATACCATAAACACCAGCATGAGGACAACAAGGGTTGAAATGCCATCAAGAATGGGGGATTTTCAAGCCTCTCCCAAGACTGCAGAGCTGGAATAAGAAATGCAAGAAAAAATTGATGCTAAAGAGAAGGGAAATTATTCCTCTCCAGAGATGAGCCTCCAAACAGATTATCCAACCCCATTTCTTGACCTTGAACACATACTCATACAAGCAATACTAAATAGATTCATCAGTTTGTGTGTGTATGTGTGTTTATGTGTGTGTGTGTGTGTGTGTGTAACCATAAAGATGCTTAGATGTTGTTAAAGATGGAGTTATAATGAGGGAGTGCATGCACAAAAGGAGTTGGAGGAGGCACAGGGAGTGGAAAACATTGCAAATACAGTACTTATTTGTGAAATTCTAAAAAGTGTGCAATATTTTAAAAAGATTTAAAATTGTTTCAACTGTATCATATATCACAAACAACAATAAAAATAAGATATTCTATTTCTTATTGTGGTTATTCTATTATAATTTGTTTTTCATTAAATGTTGTTTAGGGGTATATTGGTAGACTGCTTGCTCATGGGTCAGTCAATAAACTCACAAGTACATCTGCAGCATTAATTGGGCTAGGTGGGTTATTTAAGAACAACATTATTCTGTGAAGCAGATCTTAAAGGAAATGCATTGGGGACCAGTGGAGCCGGTAGAGAGAGTAGAGAATGACAATGATGAAGATATACTGTATATATCTATGAAATTAAAAATAGAATATATGAATACATATTTACCCTGCCAGACCAATTGAATTCATTGAAACAAATGCACCTAATTTATGTACAATGTTAAAACTAATAGTATTTAAATTTTTGTTTTTTCTTTGTTATGTAATATTAAGGCTTAATATTATATAAATCTTGTTTATCTTTTCATTGGTGTTTCAATGTACTCTTGAAAATGTTCCATGTCTTGGTATTTGTGAATAATGTTGCAATGAAGAGAAGAGTAAATATATTTATTCACACATCATATCCCCTATTATTTTTGATTTGTAACCAGACATAGCATTTCTGGCTATTGGTACATAATGATTGCAGTGGTAGAGTAATATGGGAATGGTCCACTGATGTAGCTATCATAGGTCTACTTACATAGGCATGCAGAATGCAATAATAGCTTGTGGGGCTGTGAAGTGTAAGAAATTAGAAGTTTTTCTTTTTTTCCAGTGGCTATAAAGTTTTAAAATGCTGCAGGCATATGGTCTAGAGATCTAATTACAGCTCGGTATCTATAATTAAAATGTGTACGTGAAGGGACAGAAGGGAATATAGGGAGGTAGTAATGTGTCTACTGGTCATTCTCTGGAATGCAGTGCTGTTATCATGAATGATTTATATGTCCAAATCCATGAAACTTGAGATTCTAGATGAATATATGCACACACTCACACATTTGTGCCTATGTATATTTGTGTGTACATGCATGGGTATGTATGTATGTTTGTAATACTCTAATGAGACTGCTTATAAGAGACTGCTTATAAGAGTTAGTACATGTGTTCAATGTACTAACAGATGAAAATGAGATACAGAAATGCAGCTAAGAAAATGGAGAGAGATGAAAATGTAATGACTATGAAAGTTCAGGAGTGCAGAGCAATGGTCGGGGTTTGGAAAGCCTAACACAATGATGTGACTGAATATAGTGTTTGATTACTTTTTAATACTGGCTCGTAATATAGTAACTATCTTACTTCTTTCCTGTCACTGTGATTAAAGTTCCTAACAAAAGTAACTCATGGGAGAAAGGGGTCATTTTAGCATTTAGTTCAAGGTATAGTCTATGAGGCTAGGACGTTAAAGCAGCAGGAGCTTGAAGCACCTGGTAGTTTCATTGACAATCAGCAAACCAAAATCAATGAGTACTCCAGAACTCATTGCCTGGAATGATTCCATCCATATTTAAGACAGATATACACAGAGGGTAAAATAGTGCCTCACAGGACAAACCATGGACAAAGAGACAACTCTGGGCCACACCAACTTCTAATCTACAAGACTGTTTTATAGTTCTTGTGTGTTCCATTTTTTAAAATGGAGTGTCATTTTTATTTATTTATTTATTTATTTATTTACTTATTTATTTTTATGCAGGTGTATGTATGAATGACTATATTCCATGTGTAAATGTCTACAGATGACAGAAGAGGGAGTTGTTAGATCCCCTGGAGTCGGAGACCTGACACAAACTGCCCAACTTGAGCATTGGAAACCAATCCACTAAGATGCATTTCAACAGATGAAATCGTTAATTGCAGACACTTCTCTCCAGTCTGTTTTAAACAGAGACACATTATGATTAATACTTTAATTATATTAATATATATTCATTCTATGAGCTATATGAATTATATAAATATATACACATACATATATACATATGATAGATAGATAGATAGATAGATAGATAGATAAATAGATAGATAGATAGATATGCTGAATGAACCTTGGATTGATTACATACATAGTGATTATGCAGAGGCAAAGTTTGGTTTTAGTAATGACAAGCAGAATTTTATAGGTGAGATCTAATTAAGTGGGAGTTTCTAGACCATTTGTCAATAGAGCCCTGATTCAGTTCACAAAGAAGATAGAGAATTGAAGGTATAGTATTTCATTCTGAAAATTGTTAGATCTTCATTTTGCTTGTAAAGATTTATTTTTATTCAACATAAAAGTATATGGATTCAAAAGAAACAAAAAGAAAAATGAAAGATTTTTGTCTAAATTTGAGTGATAATACTATGGTACCTTTAAGTTTTTTGCAGTCTGTTTTTAAAGATAAATTGCCAGAAGAAAAGTAAATTCTGTTGATTTCATATCCCTAAAATTCTAACCCTGCCCTTGCTGCCTCCTAGTCTCTTGAGTCCTATTTGAAAAAAATTTCCCCAAGTTTGACCAGGCTTACTTAACCACTGACCTCTACACTGTTGTGAAATGAGACTGTGTTAAAATTTCATTCTCTGCTAAACAGATGATATCTAAATGGCAACTAGCAAAAGAATTAAAGTTAAAATTAATGAGGAATGAATACAATATTCAGCCTTGCTTGGAGAAAAACAATATCCCCAGAGTGCTCTATTGATTATTTTCATCAAGTCGATGATGTGTGTTCCTGAATGCTCTGTATAGTCAGCAGGGACAGTACTCTCCAAGCAACACTCAACACAAGGATGAAGTCAGAAAATGATTGGGGGGGCCTCACAGGAACCCAAGCTCAGTGACGTGTGACATTCTGGCAGATCAGCACTTGATGCTCAGAAATAAATCACCCAAACCTGATGAATGGATGTCCCCACTAAGCCACTATCAGGAATTCCAACATTTATCCTACACCTTGGATTTTCCCCTACTTGGGTGCATTCTTGGGGAAAAAAAAAACCAAAACCAAAACCAAAACCAAAACCAAAACCAAAACCAAAACCAAACCAAACAAACAAATAAAAACCACTGCCAGTACAGTAAGTAATCTCCATTTTGGAATTTTCCACTGGTTTTTAGGCTCTCTGTCAAGAGCTTTCATGCCTTCATGAAACACATCTGAGATATGTTTAGCAAGCACTAGTTCAACATCCATCTCTTTCTCTCTCTCTCTCTCTCTCTCTCTCTCTCTCTCTCTCTCTCTCTCTCTCTCTCTCTCTCTGAATATAAAGGTAAATCTGTATACATAAATGTATTTGGTTTATGACTGTGACCTTGTGCATGGGAATAATCAGCGAAGCAGGAGAGGGCTGGGTTTCCCATCACTTTTTAACATTTCTTTAAACCAGTGAGTCTGGAGACAGCGAGCTACATTTCCATCTCTGTCGTAGTAGTTGTGCTAGGGCTATTATTCCACATGATACTCTAATTTTTACACGGGTGTTGGGAATTTGAACTCAGTTGCTTGTATAACAAGCACCTTTACCAGAAGAGCCATGCGCAGACTTGTTTTTTAAGTGGTTTAAGCAATACTAAACACTGATGATCACTTCAGATTATCTCAGCCTTCCTAATTCTGCAACTCTTTAATACAGTTCCTTATGTTGTGGTGACCATCAGCCATTTGTTATGAATTCTAATATCTGACTGGTGAGGTATCCCCACAAAGGATTCCCAACCTACAGATTATAAACCACTGCTGTAAATGAATCTTGCTTCCTTGAATGTTAATGATAACACAGTTATGTGACACATGTAGATCTTTACTGACTTATTCCCCACGTCAATGAGTCGCCCCAATGAAGGAAAGAAACAATGCGCAAAATATAGTGAAGTGGAATATTTGACTTATTCCAATATATCTGAAGTATGCATTTAAGCCTGCAATCATGAAGATCTTGGTGTAAGTTTCCTAAGTCCACTATGTGCTTGTTTATCTCCAGAACACCACAACCCCAAGCCAAAATCATCTTGTTCCCCTGTAGTACACAGTATTTTGCCTAATAAGACTCTTGATCATTGTCTCAGAAAAATTGTGGCATGAATGAAAACAAACACAATTTTGAAAAATATCAGTTTGCCCTTATACTCCTTCTACCCAATTAATAATTTTCTACTGACATGATTGTCTATTTAAATAACAAACAAACAAAACGCAAGAAAAAAAACATCAGAAATCAAGTTGTCCTTGAATATTGTTCACATTTATACACTCTACAAGCCTGAAGAAACTAAAGGTAGATAATATAGGAAGTCCTTCTAGGAGCTTGCTTTTTTTTGTCTTCCTCTCTGTGCTGTAAATACACACAATACTCCATGGAATTTTGACAAGGTGTATGATTTCTCCCCATCTTGAGTCATCAGTTGCAGATATTTCCTAGATGCATCGTTCTTATTCTTACCTGTCCTTCCCTCCTGCTGTGATTTTAATGTGAAATTTTACCTCACAGAATCATGTGTTTGATCAAATGATTCTCAACAAGTGGTATGCCTGAGAGGATTCAGAATTTTTAAGAGGTATAGCTTAGCTAGAGGAAATAGGTCTTGAGGCAGGGGCATTCCTTATGGTGTATGTCCTGATACCACTTCACTTCCCATTCCGTTGTTCACTGCTTATTGATGTAACCAGGTGTTGATATATGTAGCCCACTGTCTTGGGCTTCTGGTCTTAATGGACTGTATTCCTAAATTTGTGAATCAAAACAAATCAATCTTCAAGCTTAGCACTAGTGCATGTCACTCTAGTTAAACATAGCAGATTGCATACAGCAAGATGACAAAAAAGTAGGAGGGGGGACTTGGGAAGAAGAGTTTCAGTGGAAGTGGCCAGTTGATAAGAGATGGGAATTGGAAAGGCAAACATGAGTTAAATTCATTATGTACATTTACAGAATTTTCATAGAGTTAAATAGTGGTTACAAAAAATTCTTTCTTCCTTAAATTTCTTCTTTTCAGTTACTTACTCCCAAAAATTGGAAAGTGTCATCAGTAAGAAAATTCCCCCACACTCTTAGCAAGCTGCTCAGCAAGCTTCCTCAATGTTACAGGATATTTGACCATATGGTGGATCTCAACATTTTGTTGATTACTGAAAAACCTGCCTCTCGTTGTATGCCTCAGCCCTAGTACACACCTTTAATCCAAGAATTTTTCTGCTTATTGTCAACAGGATTAAGTAAATTCAACCATAGGAAAAGAAGCTGAGCAAGCAATCAGTTGACAAGGAGTGGACGTAAGAAAAAACCCGAGATAGTAAAATGACGATCAAGAGGTTGGAAAGAGAGACACACAGGAAGTAGAAGGGAGAGAAATTTCATTCGAGGCGTTTTTGAGATGGCATGCAGCATGAGAGTTTCCTTTTAGTATGTCAGCTGAGGAGGATGGTCAGCTGGGTGGCTTCTATGCCTCTCTGAGCTAGCAAGCTTTCACCACAGTACCTGACTCTTGGGTCTTCACTGGTAAAATTGAACAATTGAGATTTTGTTATAAACAACATCCCCAAATTCACTGAATTCTCACATAAGACATAATCATCTGCTTCTTCATTTCCCAACAGTATTTCCAGTTGTGCCAAAATAGTTTTCATCTTGCAAGACATCCAAAACAATCTCAGAGTGCTTCTGCCAGGGTGGAATCAATAGTAACCCAAGTGAGAGCTAATTACATATGTTCCTGAGGGCCAAGCGAGAAATGAAAGCAGGCACTCTAAATAAGTGGTCCACGCCAAGAGGTGGAGCATAGTTTCCAATGCCAAGGCATGTAGCCATATTGAAAAAGCCATAAATAAAAATCAACGGTGACTACAGAAAGCATTTGGCTGAACAAGCATGGGAGGTCTAGTATCACAAGGCTTGCACATTTCACTCCATTACTGAAAATAAATAGAATTATTTTTAAAATTTCAAGGGCTACACAAAATTATCACCATTAAAGTAAATATTGATAAGTTCTCACAGTTTAAAAATAATCCAAAAAAGTGGGTGCAGGCAATGAGATGGCTTAGTTGTTGGTTACTGATACCCATAGCCAAGAATGATGGCCTGATGGAAGGAGAGAAGTGATTTCTATAGGTTATCCTCTGGCAACTACATATTTGCTCCAGTTTACACACTCAGAATAAATAATTGAAGATGGGAATAACTTGCTCCATCTATAAAGCACACTCTTCGTCCTATGTTTTTTACCTATTACATAATCTCTACCACTAGCCCAAGTTTTGTAAATGCTCTTCCTAAGAATTATTTAAAAATTCATCAGCTTACAGTTTCTGTGCATATATACATATAAATATATAATATTTATATAATATACTGTATACTGCATACTGTATACTGTATACTATGTACTGTATTACTGTGTAACATGTAACTGTAATGTGCAACATGTAACATATAGCATATAACTAATATGTAATATATATAATATATAATATATAGCATATAATATAGCATATAATATAGCATATAATATATTGCATATAATATATAGCATATAATATATAATATATAATAAATAATATACAATATAATATAATAGATAATATGATATATGATATGTGATATGTGATATGTTATATATGATATGTGATTATGTGATATGTGATATGTGATATGTGATATATGATGATATATGTGATATGTGATATATGATATGTGATATGTGATATGTGATATATAATTCCAAGAGGCATTTTTAAAATAACATCTTGGGTTGTTCCAAAAAGTTTTCCTCTTTTGTTCCATTGTATCAATATAATGGAGGGATTAGAATTTGGAAAAGATATGAAGCATGTGGTGGTAGGTAGTGGTAGATAGGAATGCAGGGAAGACATGATTGACAACCTCTTTATGACAATAAGAACACAAACCCAATTTCTGAGTGTTTTAAAGTATTATTTACCAAGTATCAGCTATAATTTTTTTTATTTGTGATTGTGTATATGTGTATGTTTGTGTGTGTAAGATAGAATTGTAAACCTATTTTTTATTCTCCTATATTAATTTTCATTTTGGGAGCTCATTGCTTCTGTTGGCTAATCTAAGCTTAATTCTGGAAGTTTCTAACCTCTGTACAATCTATCTAGGCCTAGAATGTTTTAAATCTCTGAGACTTATTGCTGAATAAACTCACCTTTTCTTGTTTTTTTTGTTTGTTTGTTTGCTTTTTTTGTTTTTGTTTTTGTTTTTGTTTTTCTGATTCAACTCAGCTTCTGGCTCAAAGTCTTCTCCAAGCTGACTGATCCAAATTGGCTTCTCTTTCTTGGCCTCTCCTGAATTGCTCTGCTTGACTTAAAAAAAACTGTCAATCTAGTCAAAACTTCTGGCTGCTTTTCAGTTGCTGGTTCATTATGTCTTTATCTGTGTCTATCTTGTTCTCTCTCTGCAACTTTTCTCTGTACAGCTGTTCTAATAAAATGTCCTTCTTTCTCTTTACTCTCTGCACTGCTGTATTAAGTAGCTTTCCTTTCCTCTCTTCCGGTGAGAGATGGGCATATTCTGTTCTGTCAAACCTTTCTTAGATTTATCACTTTGTCACACAATTATACATCACTTTCAATGTGGCTGCTTTATTCTACAAACTGGCTTTCCTTTCTTTGCTTGGAATTAAATGTGTATATTATGAGCCTGTCTGTATTTCAACTAGAAGGATTAGAGGTGTGTGCTAAGGGTTGAGCCAAACTACAACTAGAAATAGCTTTTATCTTTCAGTAAATAATACAACCTAGGCGTTCACAGTATGATAAAATATTCTGAGAGAGAGAGAGATTGAAGAGAGAGAGAGAGAGAGAGGTGTTGGGATGTAGCCTTCTACAGTATACACATGGAAGTCCATTTGTTGACTTCTGTCACCATGTCACTAAAATAAATCAAACTCAAGTTACCAGGATTAAGAGCCAACACCTTTACCTGATGAGCCATCTCCCAGGCCATTATAAATGTCTTTGTGACTGGACAGAAATGTGATTGTATGATATAAGTACCACAGCTCGTAATCCTTCAAACCTTCCCCACCCTGTGGAGCCCCCAAAACAACCCAATATTCTCCATTCTGCTTTGCAAAAGAGCAGATGAGACTAAACATGTGATTTTTGGAATCCCCTCAAGAATTTTCTGTTTATACATTTATTGGGAAAACAATATGTGCAGAAAGAGAAATTGGCTGGAGTCTTCTCACCATGATATTTAGGAATTGTTGTATCATGTCAAAATTAAAACTCCATTTTTATGAATTCATCTCTTGCCACCAGGTAATGACTAATTTTGTTTTTAAATTGATCCAAATTGATTTGCCATATAACCAAGCCCCTCTTAACTTTTCTGTGTCTAATAAGACTTGTTTGCTTCAATAATGTTTTCATGAAAAGACAAAAATAAATGAGAGATTGCTTTATTTTTATTTTCAGAACAGGTTGCTTGACAACGGAAAATTAAATTGTTTAAAACTGATTAGAATACTTGAGGATTTGATTTTCCCATAATATTCTAAATAATTGATGTCTTGAAAACTGAAGGCACAATGAACTAGTAAATTAAGTTTTATTTTCTGGAAACTTTGAATTCTGTCTCACACAACTATCTGACTTTCAGAAACCAATTAATTAATTTAACCTACTTAGTATAATTAGTACTGTCCATATGCACATGGCTGTAGCGTCATCCACTGGGGCAACTTCAAGTGGCTAAACTCATGAATGAAAGTGACTCATAAAGAAAGTAAGAAGTATTGTGTTTGCAAATAAAAGGTAGTTTGTTCTGGTTACCAGCATCCTAAATTTTTATTGCTTGCAAATTTTCAAAGACACACCCTGAAAACAACATCTATGGTTACAAAAGTTGGGTTATAGTTCAATGACTTAGTTTTGTTTGACTTTTTAAATGCTAAAGATTAATACAAATTGAACACAGGATGAAATAGCTTATCTTTTACTATGTAGAACAGCATGGCAGAAAAACTAGACAGATATTGAGAGGAGAGAGAGAGAGAGAGAGAGAGAGAGAGAGAGAGAGAGAGAGAGAGATTACATTAGCCATCAACATGTATGAATGCTAGAAAATAAAGGTGCATTCTGAGTATGAGAGAAAAATCCTAGGTAAAAAAGAAATTAATAACAGGACAGAAACCTCTCTATAGTCATTTTTTAACTTTAAAAGGTAATATTTTTTATTTGATATATTCTTTATTTACATTTCAAATGATATCCCCTTTCCTGGATTCCCCCTCCCCGAAAGTCCCATAAGCCCTCTTCCCTCCCCCTGTTCCCCAATCAGCCCCTTCCCATTTCCCTGTCCTGGCATTCCCCTACACTGCTGCACTGAGCCTTTCCAGGACCAGGGGACTCTCCTTCCTTCTTCTTGGGCATCATTTAATATGTGAGTTGTTTCTTGGGTATTCTGAGCTTCTGGGCTAATATCCTCTCTATAGTCTTAATGTGCCAGGTTTTCAACCATGGTGAGCAGACATTTCAATTTATTTTTGGAAATGTCCAAAAGCATAGGGTGAAATTAAAACTATAGAAAATGTAGCACAAAATATCATCACAAAGGAAGATTCTTTCAAACATTGCCTTGTTAAACCTAGGTGTAAAATTCCTTTACTGCAATAATTTCTCTCTTAGTCTCTGGGTTCTCAACTGATATAATAATGAAGATGGCAGAATCATACATGCCACAGTCCAGTACTTTAAAATCTAAAAGTCCTGTGTAATAGAAATATTAGGAAAAAACCCACACAGAAATAGGTAAAGTACATGGCACCCATCAAAATGTTGTACATTTAGATTTTAAAGAGCTAGATTTTTCATCTTCTTAACACAGATTCAAGCAGATGAGAGGCAATGAGAGGTGAGGTAGTGAACAGGCTCTTGCAATGATGGGGTTCGAAACCTTACCTTCCTTTACAGAAGAACAATTATAGAAATGCAATGCCTAGAGTAAATCAAAAAAGCTCTGAGTCTAACAGCCTTCTCTTACCCAAGCACCCAGGCAAAACTTTCTGGAAAAGAACACTGCTGATATCTAAGTTGTTAATTTTCTGGCATATAATTCTGTACAGATAACATTGTGTTTGTCATAAAATTAATACATACCAGTAGATTCAAGATAATGAAATTATGTGTATATGTAAATACATATATGGAACAGAAGAAAAAACCATTCTAGTCTCCAGAATTTGTTTGTTTTTTTTTTTTTATAAAATAAATTTGGTCTAATGATTTCTTACATGCGTATAGCACATTCTGAAAATTCTGGGCCCTTCTTTTTCTGTTTTTCTTTCCCAGCACACAATTTTACCACTCCTTATAAGACTCATTCCCATATTAATGTCTTTATGCATTGTTTATGACCCATCGAATTTTAACAAGTATGATTAGATCCTGGAAGGTTCACTTTTGAATATACAAGTGCAGATAATAACTATTTATCCCTCAGAAACCATTAGTAGCAAATAGTACAGCCTTGAGGATCAAACCCCCATAAGCCCTTCCTCAATCCATTAGCAACTGTTGACAGGACCAGT
This sequence comes from Apodemus sylvaticus, assembly GCF_947179515.1. Taxonomy (NCBI): domain Eukaryota; kingdom Metazoa; phylum Chordata; class Mammalia; order Rodentia; family Muridae; genus Apodemus; species Apodemus sylvaticus. The sequence goes on from NC_067473.1 coordinate 110,622,073, forward strand.
TCTGGGCAGGTCCTGTGAAGGCATTCTTAGCTATTGTGAGATGATGTTTGCAATAATTGTCATGCCTTGAAAATAGCTTTTGTGAGTCCTTCTCTATAGCATTCTTTATATTTGTTCTTTATTGGTGCTATTGATCATTATATGGGGTGGTATAGATTACATTTTGACCTGAATAAACAATGTTATCCTATTTTAACCAAGTACAACCTTAAATTCTATGAGAATATCAGACATAGATCTAGTCTGGTTTTAGAATACCAAAGATGTATCACCTTCTGTAAAGAATATCAAGTCCAGTAAATGAGAGTGTTTGGTTACCTCTATATCAATCATGCTGCTACTACAACAAACACTTATATCTTGCCCAGTAGCTTGGCACTGAGGTCCATAAGCTTCTCATTGAATTAAAGTCATTGTCTTATCCCCACAATCTTGCAAAGCACTTTCAAGCACTGTGTAAGTCAACCAGCAGCGATGACATTTATAGCTCAGTTCTAGCTTCTCAAAATCTTGCAAACAACATGTGGTGTGCCTTCAGCATCAGGGTTTTATTATCATCTGGAATAGAAAGAAGCTGTATTTCTTAAGGGCCTCTTTCTGGTTCCTGCTGCCCCAAAGCTCATGAGGAGATGCTCATACCCAATGATGGGTTTGTTTAATATATAGCCTTCCTGGAGTAGCATTATCGACCATGCAAGTTATTTAACTTCTATGCCAATTGTTAACACAACAGGCTTATAAAGTAATACATTTTGATGTGAAATTTTTGTCCACCATTTTGTGGATAATGACTTCTTGAGCCTTTGTTCCTCCATCAACTTCATATTTATCCCCAGTTTAAAGCTTCCTTTAAAAGTCATGGGGCTTTCCTAGTGTTCTCTATCTCTATGTTCACAGCACCTGTGTTCTACAGTTCCACTTGGTTAAGTCTCCCTTGCCATGACTCTTGCCTAGTTCCTTCCATTTTTTCTCTGTCTTTCTGTTTCCTTTTCTCTAAAATTTGTATTTATCGATAAACATAATGTATTTTGATCACATATGTCCCTCATTACTATATTTTAATCCCAACCCCGCTGAACGCCTTCAGCTCAATGTTTTCCTATAACTTTAATATATTTTATTTGTGACCCTCTGAGTTTAATTAGGTCCACTTGAATAAGCATGGGTTATTTACTGGAGCATAGCCAACTAACCACTGGCTACACCACTATAGGAAAAGTCTCTCCTTGCCTTAATTAATATTCATGTAGCAAAAGCTCTATTCTACTTTTACAATCTCAGTTTTAAGAATGCATTGCATTTCCTAACTTTATATCTCACATGCTAGGTGTGCAGTCACTTATGCATACAATCATTCATTCATGCTGGATTTCGTACACTCAAATGTGCTTTTTCAATTCTATGAATTCATGTTCGCTATTGTTTCTTAGCTTCCCATTTCTTCCATTATTGCATTTTAAAACTCCAGCATTTTCATATCTAAGCATACATTTCCAATTTCATGCTATACTCCTTTTACCAACCCAATATCCTCTCAAGTACTCTTGAGAAGAAGAACTTTCTAGTGGTTCTTATGAAAACTGTGCTGCATTACAATACATTAGCCTTTTCTCTTAAGCTATACTATCATCCCTAAACTTGTTCACACTCTCCAGATGACTTGTACTGCCTGCTTTTTTGTCTCCAGTCATCTTCCCATGGGACAATCCTTAATTGAGGAGCAAAGATAATTTTTATTATCTTTCTTACAATTTTTCTGACTCTGTTATATATGTATATGTTGGAAAGATTTAGCTACTCAGAGTTTACTCCAGTGTAGTTCCTGGCCTCTCATTAGAGCAGAGATCTGCATGAGTTAGCTGATGTCCATATTGCAATGTGTGGGTCAGTACATTTTTCCTTATGTCAACCATTTTTGATTCTATCTTCTTGTCAATAATCAATATAGCTATTCTCATCAAATACGTGACTTGACCATTTTGTTTGCTTAATATAGTGATCATCTCTTGCCCAAATTTCTCTGGGGTTTGTAATGGTCTTCTCATATATCCCTTCAAGAAAAGATATTGGAAAGGTGGTTAGCAGGAGTTTTCTGCTGTAATTTCCCTTGGGAAGTGTCTTAACAACACAGAATGACTGTATCTATGGTTATTCCCCTTTTTCTAGAAAGTGCTTTATTTGGTGGCTGATACATGTGGAAAATGAAAGGCCTGAGCATCCTGGCACACCTTGGTACAGCAATTCAGGGGAAACAGTATAGCTCCAGAGTTTCCAATGGATTGGTTCAGTCTCAAATGTGGCCTTCATGACAATGTGATTCTCCCTCTCTCCATTATCACTTCAAAGCCTTCCTTAGACCTTCCAAATAACATTGGCTAAAAACCATAACTGTTGTTTAGACTCCATTACAAGTCTTCAAGAGGGAACTGGCTAATAATGAATGTTTACTCCCTAAATCAGGATTACCATCACTGTGATTAAACACATTGGGGAGGAAAGGGTTTATTTAGCCAACACAAGGCTTGTAACACTCTGTTGGGTCCTCACATGGCCATCACTAAGAAAATAACTTATAGGCTTGCCTACAGCTCACTCTTATGGATGAATTTTCTCAATTGATGCTTTGTTATCTCAGATAACTCTAGTTAGGATTACACTGACAGAAAACTAGTCTTCACAGCGACTCAACAGTGTGAACTGTTGTGTTTGGAGGGTTTATAAAGACTGTAAAAATTACCTATATCTGGCCCCAAACGGCTGAGCTACATCTTCTTTTCAACTTTTCTGCTATACCTAAACTGGAAATAAGAATTCAAAATCCCCTTTAAATGTTGGTTATTAATTTTACTGCTGGGATTTTACTGTGCTTATATGGAAAAACATACATAAAGCTGTGAGTTCACCTTGCATTACACATTGGATATTGACTCACATAAGCATTTGATAAACTGCACATGATGCTTCTGTTATTATTGGTGGTGGTACTTTTGTTTGAATGTTGAAATGTTATTCAAATGTACTGTAAAGAGACCATAATATTCTTATATAACTTTAACTTGATCTGAAAGCTTAGATTAATATGTGGCATTGTCACAGGATAAGTGTGACCTTGGTAGGTATATATTACAACATTTTTATTGGATATTTTCTTTACTTACATTTCAATTGCCATATTTTTCCAGGTCTCCCCTCCTCTGGAAGTTTCCTATCCCATTCTCCCTCCCCTGCCTCTATGAGGGTGCTCCCCCACACACACACCCACTCCTGTAGGCATCCCTTACACTGGGGCATCGAACCTCCTCAGACCTAAGGGGCTCTCCTCCCAATGATGTGCAATATGGCATCCTCTGCCACTCATTTACTGGAGCCATGGGTCCCTCCATGTATACTCTTTGGTTGGTGGTCCAGTCCCCATGAACTCCTGGGTCTGGATTGTTGATACTGTTACTCCCCCTCCATGGGGCTGCAACCTCCCCTCAGTTCCTTCAACCCCTTCTCCAACTCTTCCATAAGAAACCCCACATTTAGTACAATGGTTGGCTATAAGCATCTGCCTCTGTATTTGTCAGGCTGTGGTAGAGCCTCTCAGGAGACAGCCATATCAGGCTTCCATCAGCAAGCACTTCCCCACAGGTACAGCATTGGTGATGGATCCCCAGGTGGGGGCAGTCTCTTCTTGAGAATATGGTCTGTGAATCATATCTTTTATATTCTGAACTTTTGGGCTAATATTCACTTATCAGTGAGTACATACTGTGTGTGTTCTTTTGTGATTGGGTTACCTCACTCAGTATGATATTTTCAAGTTCCATCCATTTGCCTATTATAAATTTTAGATTCAAATTAGAAACAAACAATTAGATATACTATGAGTTTCAGATATATATTTCTTGGGAATAAGATTAAAGTATTTGAATGAATCTCTCTTGAAATAATTTCAAGAATTATAAACATATAAGTAATCATCATATTTTCCTTAATAATTGACCTTTGGTAAAGTTTGCAGAAGGGTATTGTATTGCTCAGGCATCGAAGGATTTCTTGTTATGAAATTATTGCCACATTTCTTGGCTCATTTATTCAGGAGGAAGTTGCCAAATCTAGTTGTCATTCATTTGTGGATCCAGTAATTAGTTCTAAATCTGTATTGGATATGGTTACATTTAGATAACAAATTATGTAATTCTAATCAGCAGAGTTTTTAACCATTTATTTAATTAGTGCAACTGAGATAGATGATGAGAAATATATGCCAGATAGATAGATAATAAATAGAGGACAGATGTACAAATCATTATGGGATAATTGGTAGGTAAATTATAGATAATATATAAGAGATTATGGATAAGTGATAGAAAATTAACAGAAAAATAGAAAACAGATGATAGATATGATGGTTATATAGATGTTAGAAAGAAATGAAACTACAGAGAGAACTGGTGTACACATGTGTGTGTTTGTACAATGACAAACAACAAAGAAAAACAGAATGATTCTTTAAGTCTTTGATATAGTCTAGCTCTTGAAATAAGTATGACAGGAAACAGTGAAAACAAGATCAAGATCTAACCCACAGAGCATGGTAATGATAACTTTTAAACCTGTATATGTATGTATGTGCATACATACACTCACATACACACACACACACACATATATCAGCATGTGTAAGGAAGAAATGGAAGTGGAAAGTGTTATATTATATGCCCAAAGAATAAGCAATAGAAAAAATATTTGTATGAAAAAATTCTAAATATCTGTGTTGAAAACATGTGGAATGCTTTGGTATATCATGCACATTTTCATCCAGATTCAATGCCATACTAATTTCAAATAGTGAAAATACAGAGCCTTAGCATGGGGCAGGTTTATTATGTATGTTCTGTACCTATTTCTCATCTGTTGGTGAGGGAGGATATTTTCATCTTTGCATCTCTGGTTCTAAAAGTTTTGAACATGAACTACAGAGCAGGATGTAATAAACCACGGAACACATAGTTGTGATTAAGATAAGACCTATTGAAGTTTAAAACCCAGGCTTCTAGTCTGATTATTTACTCATAAGCTACTTTTGTGGTTCAATTTTTCATTGTATTAGTGACATCTAGACTGTTGTGACATAATAAAAAGGCAATTTTGTCATATATATTATATGCACATAATATATAATTTTATTATGTGATGTAATTATATAATATAATGATTGTATATTATATGTTATTATATGATTATAATATAAAATATATAATTTTATGTACATATAAAATTTTCAGCCTCTAGAGAGGTCCAGAAATGACTCAGACTGACAAATGCTTCCCACATAAGCTTTAGAATGTCATTTAGGATTAAGTAGCAATGCTAGAATATATCTATGTCTGTCTATGTCTCTCTCTCTCTCTCTCTCTTTATATATATTATATATATATATTTCATATATAATATCATATATGAAAAGTTTACTGACGTTACATTTGAAGAGCCTGTACCTGGTATAACAAAAGTCTTTGAACCATGTAAGAAAATAAAAATTTGAAGCCTGGGAGTCCTTCATTTAGACAGAATTGACATTTATAGTCTGGGGTATAGATGAAACATTTACAATACCAATTTAGATCACAATACACATTTAGATACTAATTTAATATTAGCTAGGCTTATAAAATGATTTTCTAAGTACTACAAATGACATGTAATAATGAAAATATAAGAAAATTAGCCTGTACCTCCTCATTTTACTGTTTTAATACCTGTTAAGTAATTTGAATTCATTTCCTTTTGCTTTCCATATTTGTAGCTGTTACGTTTAAAGGCTATTATATGTCTTTGTTCTGCCTTCTGAGGGCTCAGGAAATGGTTCACTCAGTCAAATTCTTCCCAGATAAGCACTGGGACATGATTTGGGATCTAGGAGAATGTGAAAAGTTATGTGCTGTGATACAAGGGCACACAGTCGTGCATGCCTATAACTGTAGCGATTAGGAGCATGAAATATGCCTGTAGCTCTCTGGCTGGCTAGTCTTGTTCAGTGAGAGAACTTTGGCTGGAACCTTGCCTAAAGAAGAAATAAAATAAAAAGAAATAGAGGATGATAAAAATAGCCTCTAATTAGCTTTTATTTTATCGAATATATTCTTCATTTACTTTTCATATGCTAAACCCTTTCCCCCCTTCCCCAAAAAAAACCCCAACCCCTCCTCCCACCCCCTGCCTCCAAGTATATGCCTCTCTCCCGCACACACACTCTCCCCCTTCCCCCCAGCCCCCGATTTCCCTTTGTTGGGGCCTCTATTGAGCCTTCACCAAGGACCACTCCTCCCACTGATGCCTAACAAGGCATTCCTCTGCCACACTTTTGGCTGGAACCATGTGTACCCCTTGTTTGATGGTTTAGTCCCTGGTAGCCATGGGACATCTGGGTGACCAACTTTGTTGTTCTTACCATGGGACTGTAAATCCCTTCAGCTCCTCCAATTTACCCTCCAACTCTTCCATTGGGGACCCCACTCTCAGTCCAATGGTTGGCTGCTAGCATCTGCAGCTGTATATATAAGGCTCTGGCAGGGCCCCTCTAGAGACAACTATAACAGGCTCCTTTCGGTATGCACTTCTTGTTGTCTATAATAGTGTTGGGGTTTGGTGACTGGTTATAGAATGAATCCCCAGGTAGAGCAGTCTCTGGGTAGCTTTTCATTGAGTCTCTGCTCCACACTTTGTCTCCATAATTGCTCCTGTAAATATTCTGGTCCCTTTCTCAAAGGAACTATAGTACCCCCACTTTAGTCTTCAGTCCTCCTTCTTCTTGAGCTTCCTGTGGTCTGTGAATTATAACTTGTTTCTTTTGAGCTTTTGGGCTAACATCCACTTATCAGTGAGTGCATACTATGTGTGTTCTTTTGTGATTGGGTTACCTCACTCAGGATGACACTTTCTAGCTCCATCCATCAGGAATTCATTGCTTTTAATAGATGAGTAGTATTGTATATATAAATCACAATTTCTGTATCCATTCCACTGTTGAATGACATCTGTGTTCTTTCCAGCTTCTGGCTATTATAAATAAGGCTGCTATGAGCATAGTGGATCATGTGTCCTTATTAAATGTTGGAGCATCTTCTGGATACATGCCCAGGAGTCCTATAGCTGGGTCCTCAGTTAGTACTGTGTCCAGTTTTCTGAGAAACTGCCCAAATGATTTCCAGGGTGTTTTTATCAGCTTGCAATCCCACCAACAATGTAGAAGTATTCCTCATTCCCCAAATCCTCTCCAGCATGTGCTGTCCCCTGAGCTTTTCATCTTAGTCATTCTGACTGGTGTGAGGTAGAATCTCAGTGTTGTTTTGATTTGCATTTCCCTTATAGCTAAGGATGCTGAACATTTCTTTAGGTGCTTCAGAGCCATTCAAGTTTTCTCAGTTGAGAATTTCCTGTTTAGCTCTTTATCCCTTTTTAAATAGGGTTATTTGACTCTCTGGGCTGATAGATTAGCCCTCTATCAGATATAGGATTGATAAAGATCATTTCTCAATCTGTTGGTTGCCATTTTGTCCTAATGACAGTGGTTTTTGCCTTACAGAAGCTTTACAGTTTTATGAGGTCCCATTTGTCAATTCTTGTTCTTAGAGCAGAAGCATTGGTGTTCTATTCAGTAAATTTTCCCCTGTGCCCATGTATTCAAGGTTCTTCCCCACTTTCTTCTCTATAAGCTTCAGTGTGTCTGGTTTTAGGTGAAGGTCCTTGATCCACTTAGACTTGAGCTTAGTACAAGGAGATAAGAATGGATCAATTTGCATTCTTCTGCATGCTGACCTCCAGTTGATCCAGCACCATTTGTTAAAAATGCTGTCTTTTTTTCCACTGGATGATTTTAGCTCCTTTGCCAAATATCAAGTGACCATAGGTATCTGCGTTCTTTTCTGCATCTTCAATTCTATTCCATTGATCTTCCTTCCTGTCTCCATACCAATACCAAAAAGTTTTTATCATTATTGCTCTTTAGTACAGCTTGAGGTCAGGGATAGTGATTCCCCAAGATCTTTTCTTGTGTAGAATAGTTTCTGCTATCCTGGGTTTTTTTGTTATTCCAGATGAATTTGAGAATTGTTCTTTATAGATATATGAACAATTGATTTGAAATTTTGATGGGGATTGATTGAATCTGTAGATTGCTTTCAGCAAGATGTCCACTTTTACTATATTAATCATGCCAATCCATGAGCATGGGAGATCTTTCCATCTTCTGCGATCTTCTTCGGTTTCTTTCTTCAGAGGCTTGAAATTCTTGTCATACAGACTTTCACTTGCTTGGTTAGAGTTACACCAAAGTATATAATATTATTTGTGACTATTGTGAAGGGTGTCATTTCCCTACTTTCTTTCTCAGCTGGTTTATCTCTTAGGTAGAGGAAGGTTACTGATTTGTTTGAGTTAATTTTATATCCAGCTACTTTACTTTTAACCTACAGACACACACAAACACACACACACATGCACACATCGAAACACGTGCATGCATCTGAAGAGAAATATGCACACATTCACACTACCACCATCACACAAAGATCTCTCTCAAAAATAGTGTGGGAAAAGAAATTCAATGATACTCCTAATATTTGATTTATACACTACTAGTTATTCCTTGAAAATTTCAGAAACATTCGACAATACTTTATATCATTAAATAAAGACCAAAGTAACTTAAGAGGAATTAATGTGTTAAAATGAGCAAATTACCCTTATATTTTTTAACATTTGCCATCTCATGCCTAGACACATGAATTTTAAAAATAGGCTGATGTTAGAGAATTATGTCATTATCCTCATGGTTACTGTTTTCTGCTTGATAATCTGCTGCCTCTATCTTGATGTGGTATCTCTATCTATGTGGCACTGTCTCTCATACTGACTTCTAACTGAAGAGTGAAAGTGATTTTGTGTTAATAGGCATGAGTCTTTATGCTGATGATTTGTTATTAGGATATAGAATGTTTCTGGATTACTGTGGACTTTATATTTTTATGAGAGAAGGGTGAAAAGGTATATGGCACTCAGCATGACTGAGTGCTCCCCAAGGGAGGAATACCTCCTCTCTGAGGAGGACAGAGGAGCAACTTCGCAGTTAATTCCAAGGTCACTCGATCAGACTGTAGATAGTGACATAAGTTTCAATGGTCAATGCCCAGTAGGAAGCTGATTTGTCTGAAGAGAAGAAACTGCTGAGCTAATCCAGTTTTTCAATTTTACATAGGACTTTTTTTCTAGTCCCCTTGTATTGAAAACAGAAGTGCACCCTTTGTGTTATATTAGACAGCATCCATCCTCAATATTTACTTCGGTTAGTGCTGAGTTGGCCTGCCTGTCTGGGCTATTTGCAAAGCTGCCAACACTAGCTTAACTTCATTTCTAAACAAATAAAATGCAACGAAGACATAATTTAAACTCAAATGCTTACTGTGGCCATTGGCTATGCTCAATAACTCAAGGCCTATTTCCTGTGTAGTTGCTATATTCACAATAATACTGGTTAGATTCCTGACAGATGTTTTCTAGAACATCGATGAGCCTGGGTAGAGCAATGCCAGGGACTCAGAGCTTATTGTTTAGTCTATGTTAGATTTGTACTCTTTGCCAAATTCATATTTTATCTTGAATTCTTCCAGATCTTACTTCTTCCCATTTGCCTTTTGTAAAAGTTTGATTTCTCTGAATTGGGGTATGTTTTCTATAGTAATGTAGATTTTATACAAGTATGAGGTCATGATTTTGAGACACAGAATTCACTGGGCAGGGTAGGAGGACTTGTAATCCTAATGTGGGGGAGACAGGGACAGACACCTGGAGCTAGAGGGACAACCAACTTATCCTATGTAATATCTTTCAAACAGGTGAAAGACTCTGTTTCAAAAAGTAGGTTGGTGGCACTTTAGATAGGAAACCTGAAAATACCTCTGGACTTCACATACACATGTGAATGTACACAGACATACTTGGACTCACATAGATGTTCTCTCTCTCCCTCTCCTCTCCCCCCTTTCTTCTCCCCCTCATCTCTTCCCTCCTCCTGTCTTCCCCTCTCTCATGTGGACTCACACACATTGTTGAATCTGAATACAGAAATATCTGTTTCTTAATATTTATAAAAAGGAATTATTTGATCTTTATATGTGTGTCTCTGCTTTCGTGTATGTGTGCTCCAATACAGGAGTCAGAAGATGGGTTCATATGTGGCAGATCTCGAGTCACAGTGATTGCAAGCTATCCAATGTAGGTACTTGGAATCAAATATGGGTTGTTTGTCAAACTTGTGCATGCTCTTAAATATGTCTCAAGGCTTTGCTTGGCATTTTTAATGAGTCATCCTGGAAGGGTATGAGAGATGAGTTCCTGGACTACCCCTTCACTGGCACAGCCCCCCATCTGACTGGGCAGCATAACAGAGCTGGTTCTGGAGGTATGCATGTGGGTGAACCAGAAGCAAGGGCATGAGAATGAGGGCAAACACCCTGCCTCCTACAGATGGCCTACCTGGAGCATCTCCTGGTGGTGCAGATAAGGGAGACCTGGCAGACGGTACAGTTCAGCTACCACACATTCCCAGATCCAGACCTTTGAGTTGTTCTACCACAAAATCTATATCATCTTTGGACTGTTGGGATGCATGAAAGAGCTGTTCCTGCTAATCCAAAGCAGCAGGATCTCCCAGACACAGAGCATCAACAGGATAACTGGGAGGTGCCCCAGTGAATATCCAATATTGATGGTGTCACAAGCTAGAAACATCAAACCAGACCAAGGACTCATTGCAATGAACAACTGCTAGTGAAGATGTATGGTCACAGGTATGTTCTGTATACTTTGACATATTTCAGTTTCCACACTGAGATGTTTTATATGCTTTATTTTGTATTGATTTTTTGTTTGATTGTGTGTATGTTTTCATTTGGGGAATGGGTTTCAAGGGCAAAGGGCAGATACAAGGGGATGTGGTGATGAGTAGGACTGGGATACATGATATGAAATTCACAAAGAATCAATAGAGAATAAAAAAAATAAGGTTGAGACAACATGGCACCCATATAAATCACTTAAATACACTAAGGTGAACACCCAGTAGCTCTAGAAAACCAGGAGTTAGCAACCTAATTTATAAACAATGATGTAATCCAGTCTTATGTGACCATGAATAATTTCGACCAAAAATGTTGACTTTGTATGATTCTGTATATTTTAGAAATCAGAGGGGTAGCCATAGACTCCTGTATGTATATGCATGAATAGGCAAGTCTTCTATCTTCATTGAATGCTTTTCTCAGAAAGAATAAAACTAGGTTACAAATGCTTATGTTTCTTTATGGGCCTTAGCAACTCTTAGTCCCTGGCTTCAGAACTCACACTTCTTTATTGTCTTAGGCCATTCCTTCACACAACAGACAGAATGGTGGACCCTGATACAGAGCAACCTAATGGGGAATCTTAGCAACTTAGATGCTAAATAAAGGAGGAATGAGTGGTTATTTTTATTGTTTTAATTTTGAACTTTATCTTCTAGATTACATAATGTTATCATCTAATGATTATAGTGTTAGATCACTGTAAACACTTTGAGAAGCTGGAGATCAAGAAAATTAAAGAAGAGTACATCACAGTTATTAGTTTTATTGGGAATCTCTATTTGAAAGGACATGGGGAAATTGCAAATGACAAGAGTAAAAAGATTTTTAAAAACTACAAAAAAAAAACCCAAAACAAATTATAGACAATCTTTGAACATTAAGATGTTAACATAGTTACCCCTTTTTATAACAAGTGGAAGAAGACATTGTTCCCTTAATTAATTTATTTTTTTCACTTCACATCCTGATTGCAGCACAGAGATATCCTTCCTGATCAGTGAACTATTTCTTCTGTCTATCAATGAGTGGTTGGGGAGGATTTATATAATTTTCATAGACAAAATTTCTTTGTGTGATCAATGAAATAGCACTGTTTGTTTTGACTGAGTCAATCACAAACAAAAGACAAGATATATCAGGAATGCACAACTTAAATTTAAAGGCAGATTTTAATATACATCTGTAATTATCAGAATTCAGAATTTCTTGGTTCATGGTTATTTCATACCTCTATATTGATCTATAACACACCAGAGAATGAAAGCCTACAGTCTAACCTTTTACTTAGAGATGGTATCTGTTATACACATGAACTATTTAATTTCTTTTTTTCCTTCTGTCCTACTTAGTAGTGAGTGCCAACTGGGCACAGTTAAGAATTACCTAAGGGAATATCAATTAGGAGATTGACAGAAAAGGACCCTTGTCATTTCACAGCTCTTCTTTATAACTACATTTCTCTTGAAGGTTAAGAGAAATCTGTAGAAACTAAGAGATTGTCTGGGCCACATTAGCCTGTGAACATATCTGGGAGAGATTATCTTGACTGATGACTGCTGTAGATGATATCAATACACAGTGGGTAGCACCATTCCTAGGCAAGTAGGCCTGGCCTGTAGAATGCTCACTGAGCCCAAGTCAGTGAGGTAACTACAGAGCAAGCCTGGGGCATTTAAGCTGAGCAGAAAAGAATAACAAACTTGGAAAATAAAATACCATTGTGTGCTCTGTGAGTTTTGCCAGTTTGTAAGGATGGTTATAAAAATAAGTGATAAGAAGATGAAAAAGGCGTATTTTTGGAGGAGTAGAGAAACTTCTCTCGGATTTCAGTAGAAGAACAAAAGAATAAATTTCAGGATCTCTCATAAATCCTGGGATTTGCATAATAGAACTCATAGCTGTACCCCCAGAGAAGCAGGAGCAATGATTCAGCACTCTCTGGAGAAGCCAGGAGTTAAAACACTGTGCAGGGACATAGTGTCTCACTTTCATTTTCTCTTCCTGAAAGCTCCTGTGTACTTTGCTCATCCATTTCTAGGTGTCACAAAATCAGCTCCCTGAAGAACCCCCATTAATAGCCCCAGGCCTTTCCTGCAATGGGCAGAAAAGACCCCTTGTCATTTCACATTTCTCTCTACACTTACATTTCTCTTGCAGGATAAGAAAAATCTATATAAAGTAAGTTTCTAAAATTGATTTCCTATGAAGGGGATCCATCTTTCTTACTTAAATAGCCTTTGTTATAATGGATTCAGCATTTGGAGGCCTTGTGCAGAAATTCTTTCCCTTTAGTGTAGAGAAAGAACCCATGAGAAACAAGAGGAAGATACCATATGACGCTCTTTCTCCTGTATCTTTGTTTTGTACCTAGTGGTTCCCAGTTTGAAGTCCTTATATCTATGGGACTATGTACTCATCCTTGTTAAGGATACTCAAATACAATATTGGTCTTTCTATGCAATTTATATTTTATTTTTTAAAAAACTATTTGGTAATATTTTCATTGAATAGATTATGTCAACAAATATGAAATAAACAATACTTAAGGCAAGTTTTCTTTGAGCATAAAATACATATTTAGTTGAAAAAAGATTAATGGGATAAAAAACAAAACATTTTATAAATCTATTCAGTTGAGACTAAGAGTTAGTCTAGTTCTCTATTGCAGATGATTCATCCATTTCTTTTAGCATAAGATACACAGAGTTCTTGTACTTATATAAACCATAAAATATATTTCATATGTATGTATGCAGATGGATAATCTAATAAGTATACATAGCACACATTATATTTATGCATATATACCACATAGATATATGGTAATTCAGACAAGTATGTATACTATATAATCATTTAATATTTGAATGACATAATAATTTAGGAATCTATCAGTAATTTAAAATGAAAATTTTTTATTCAAAATTTCTCTAGTTATACAAAAGAAAAGGTATTCTAACATTGAGTCTTAAACTTAAACATCTTCATATCTTTTAAAGTCAATGAGAGTCACACACATTCATAGAATGTGTATGCTTAAATTTTTTTGGTATTTGTGAAAAAATGAAATCAGATAAAGAAATTCTTTAAAAAATAAAACGATAAATGAAAAAATAACTTAAGGCTTCCTTAATGTAGAACAGCAAGTGCTTATTCACTTGTTTTGCCTCAACAGTCCCAGGTTTATCAATTAATTAGGCCTGGTGAGTATTGAGTGGAAATGCTGGCTAAACAGATGACAATCACAGGGTCTCAAATTCTTAATTATCTTCAGTGTCTCCAACAAGAGTGGAGATAGTATCCTTTGGGGATGGCCATATTTTGTTATTCTTCTGTCTATAAAATAATTTCTCTATATTATTGTCTTCTTAGAAAGTATATAAACTTTATCCAGTCTTTAAACTGGTGGGGTTGCAAATTGGTACAAACACTCTGGAAATCAGTCTGGCAGTTCCTCAGAAAACTGGGCACCTCACTTCTGGAAGATCCTGCTATACCACTCCTAGGCACATACCCAGAGGATTCCCCACCATGTAATAAGGATACATGCTCCACTATGTTCATAGCAGCCCTATTTATAATAGCCAGAAGCTGGAAAGGACCCAGGTATCCCTCAACAGAAGAATGGATGCAAAAAATGTGGTATATACACACAATGGAGTACTATTCAGCCATTAGAAACAATGAATTCGTGAAATTCTTAGGCAAATGGATGGAGCTGGAGAACATCATACTAAGTGTGGTAACCCAGTCTCAAAAGATCAGTCATGGTATACACTCACTAATAAATGGATATTAACCTAGAAAACTGGAATACTCAAAACATAATCCACACATCAAATGAGGTACAAGAAGAAAGGAGGAGTGGCCCCTTATTCTGGAAAGACTCAGTGTAGCAGTATAGAGCAAAACCAGAACAGGGAAGTGGGATGGGTTGGGTGGGAAAACAGGGGGAGAGAAGGGGGCTCATAGGACTTTCGGGGAGTGGGGTCCAGTAAAGGGGAAATCATTTGAAATGTAAATAAAAAATATATCAAATAAAAAAAAAGAACCAAGAACTACTGTTTCACAGAAGTCATCTAAAAAATGTGTTCTTTGATCATAAAGCAAACATCTTTGATAAAAACAAGTGAGCAGAATCCATACTGATGGAAGCTGGAGGAATAGTTCAGGGCTTAAGAGCACATCTTGTTCTTCTAGAGTACCAGGATTCAGTTCCTACCACCCAAATCAGGGGACTCACAATTGCCTGTAACCTCAGCTCCAGGTAACCTAATGGCATCTTTAGGTACTTTTACTCATGTGCTTACCCACAAATACACATGTATACACATAATTTTTTTTAAAAAAAAACCTTAAAATATAAAAGTGCTACAGATTATAGATTAGAAACATACACTAGAAGTAGTGGTACATTCTAGCCACAGTGTTCTTGATAATCATTTCTGAAACTCTAGTATCTTATTCATAGCTCAGCTAGCATATCTTTTTTTTTTTCAAGACAGGGTTTCTCTGTGTAGAACTGGCTTTCCTGGAACTCCCTCTGTAGACCAGGCTGACCTCGAACTTAGAAATCCACCTGTCTCTGCCTCCCAAGTGCTGGGATTAAAGGTGTGTGCCACCACTTCCTGCCTTAGAATATCAATTATATTGCACATTTTATGAAAAGTATCAAAATATAAGCAAGCAAGTCTTGTTGATGATACCACATGAATCTCACCCATTCAGATTCCAAAAACCCCAAAGTAATATATACCTATTGATTTCCATTCCCTGCAGACATTATGAAAGGCAGGTGAGACAATGAAGTAATGCTTTTGAAATATTCAACACAGTGCTTTGTGACCTGAAAAACTATGTCATTTGTTGCATACCAGCTCAAAGTGACACCTTCAAGCAGAGAATTCTGTTGCCATATCATAGTATCAAGTATTTAAACTTTGGTTGATTGTGACAGGAGTACATAATCTGGTTGAAAGGGTTAGCATTTTCTCCTGAGAACATGCATCAGGCATTCATCATGACAATGCAACCCAAGGGTGATGAAGAATTGCAGAGTGAACCACATGTCTGAATTTTTCTCATCTCCTATGGAAAGCATCATTATTGACTCATTCCTTTTTTATTTTAACTAAATCTCTTGGTCACAATTTATAGCCAATTTTGTCTCAAAATGAAGATTTAAAACGTAAGTCTTACTATGACTTCAATGGTACTACTCCAAGGACAGCTATGCCTTTCTGATTAGCATTTGTTGTTGTCCTGAATACAAGTGGTTTGTTCATTCTGGTGAAGTCCTAGGTACTTTCCAATCCTTGGATACTCTCATCTCTTTTTCTACCTTTGCTGGTTGTTAGGTTCTGTCTTTTAGGCTAGTGGTCTCAGATACAGGAGATCAATGTATCTATTAGTAATTCTACTACTAAGTCTTCATGTCCCCTAGTGGAAGGCTTTCCTTAGATTAATCCCAGATTATTTATTGAATCACTTATTTCTTCATCAAAAATTCTGTTTCTATCCTTTGGTACTGTTTGCATTATACATATTTTGTCTCATCACCTTACCCAAAACCTTTATATTTACCTTCTTACTTTTTAAACTATCACATGAAGTGTGATGTGTAAAGTAATTTTAATCCATCAACATGGTTTCTCTGGCTAGGGATCACATCCAAAGACCTTCCAGATCTATATTTTCTTCCCAGAATGCAGACACAGCCTGGATTATGGTATGATCTGGGAGGAATACTGACATGCTCTTATTATATACATTTAGTCCCAAAAAATGATGGTAATGTCTGTTTATAGATGGAAGCAACCATGTTTGAGGGTAGCATCTAATTGAGGAACAAAATCACAAATTTGGGAGTGATTTGAAAAAAAATTGTGTCAGAGATACAATATGCCAAAGTCTCGGGAGAACAGCACAGGAAAGATGTAACTGAAGAGAACAGCAATAGTAGGAAAGAGGAGAGAGAGAGAGAGAGAGAGAGAGAGAGAGAGAGAGAGAGAGAGAGAGAGAGAGAGAGAGAGAGAGAGAGAGAGAGAGAGAGAGAGAGAGAGAGAGAGAGAGAGAGAGAGAGAGAGAGAGCATGAGTTTTATTAGGACAGTTTACATAGTCAGGTTTCAGGTGAAAACAAAATGAACTGGAGAATGAGAATGAGCCAGAACATTAGAACAAATTGCCAGAGTTAGTTTGAGGCCAAGAAGAGCAATTCAGTGAGACGGTGAGATAAGCCAGTTTGAATCACTCAGCCTGGAGAGGGATTTTGTTCGGGAGTAAGTCTCAGAGGCTGAAACATTCTAAGCCTAGGTTAGCAGACGCAGCCTGGAAGTTAAAGCCTTTAACGTCAGGGCTTGCAGATTGTACAGCTGCTAGAAGCTTCTAGGTCTAGGCCTATGGATAATTAGAAATGCCCTGGGCTCAGTCTAAGACATGTATTTGTATAGCTTGTGTATGGCTTGCATCTCATCTCTCCCTCTGATGAAATAAAACCAACATTAACAGTGATGTGTAATCATTTCCAGGTATCAGTTTAGGAGATATGATTAGATTACCTCTACTTACAGTCAAGGCAGAGGATAAAGGGTGAAGTCTCCTGTTAAGAGTAGCTCTGTCACTTGGGTTTAACTGGAATTCTGAAGCACATTTCATGGAAATCAATTGTCTATGCTACCCAATAAGCATTATTGTAACAAAGAGAACACTTGATGTGAAAGCAAGATTATAAGGCTGTATTTTGTGATAAGTAGGAAATTCTTTCCATTCCTATTATCTGGAAGATAAAAAAATTCAATTAAACAATGAATGCTTTAAAAAGATTTCTTTTAATTGAGATGATTTTCCAAGTTTAAAAACTGCCTTATTTTTATTTAAGTATAAGTGTATATCAAAGTTTGTAGGTCTTTGTGTGAATGTCCACGTGCATACATGTGCTGGAGCCTCTAGAGCTTGACTTACAGGAAGTCCTGAGAGCTCTGATGTGGGTAATGGGAACTGAACGCGGGTCTTCTACAAGAGCAGCAAATGTGTTTAACTTCTAAGCAATCTTTCAAGCCCTTTTACAATATGTGGCTGCATTTTTTATTTATGTCTATATTAAGACAAGAGTTAAGGTCAGGAGTTATATTAGAGTTAACATAGATAATCTCTTGTTTTTTAAAGTTTCTGAGTGTTATTCTGCATGTATGCTTGTACAGCATGCTTGTTTCTAATGACCAGGGAATCTAGAAGATGCCATCTGATCCTAGGAAACTGAACTCACAGAAGGTTGTCAGCTACTGCATCAATGCTGGGAAATGACACTGGGTTCCCTGGAACATTAGCCTGTGCTCTAAAACACAGAGCAATCTCTTCAATGGTTAGGATGAGTAATTTCTACCCATGTTTGTTATATTATTATTATGACTTGTAAGGATACAGTACTCCCAGAAAATGCTGAAGATTAGTGATGGGAGAAATGTCACAACCCATTTAGTTTTCTTTACTTAGTTGAGGTTTCTTTTATATTTATTTATATCTATGTGATACAAAACATACAGAAACTTACTCAGCAAAGTTCAAAGGGGAATGTTGTTTTTGTTTGGAGGATGTGAAACTCCATAACAAAAGAGGTAGTTAAAATATTTAGCTATGAATATATCAACAACAAATCACATACAAATACGTACATTAGCGTTATATAAGGGAGCATTTGTTATTTGCATAAATTCTATTTGTCATTTGCTACTTCTTTCAACTGTCATTTCTTTTCATACTTGATAATCACTATAAAATTACTTTATACTTTTATTTTTAGCAAACAAAAGAATACCTTTTTCATATATCTGAATTGCATCCAATTCATATTTGTTCCCAACACATTGAATCGGGTCAGGGACTGTTAGTATATGGTTTCAGATTTTCCTAGTCCTGGAGCAGATGTTTATGAAATCTGACATAACCTAATTTTGTAGAAGCTTTAAAGAAATATGAAAGGCTGTTTCATTACTTGGAGTCATAAATTAACAGTAATATTGTATTCAAAATCAATTTTTGTTCTTCTTTAAAGAATACTGAATTTTTGATAGAAACTTGTATTGCATGTTTGTATCTCATTCGTTATCTAATGGGTGAGCAAGTAGTCTCATAGAGTAGCTGAGCTTAGAGTATTGTTTAATTGTTCAAGAGCAGGTTTTCTGAGACTCAGAAGCAGACTATTAATAGTATGTGCCAGGTTGGAAAGAGCTAACTACCTCCTTCATTATCATGGCTTGAATTGAAATCCTTGGAATTCATGTAAAAAGATAGCTGCTGTGCTATGTGCCAATAATACTATTGCTACATGGGTGCAGACCCTTGGATGCCAGGCTGTTGCTGTCCTGCTAATCTATCCAAAACAGTGAGTCTGAAAGCTTAGCAAGAAAAGGTCCCAGGGAGGTTTGATGCCCCAGTGAAGGGGGATGCTAGAGCAGTGGGGTGGGGCAGTGTGAGTGGGTGTGGGAGTACACTTATACAGGCAAAGGAGAAGACAGATGTGGGATGGGGAGTTGGTGGAGGAGTAACCAGGAAGTGGGATATCATGAGATGGTGGGGTTGGTGGAGCAGTAATCAGGAAGTGGTATATGATTTGAGATTTAAATGAATGCAATGATTAATAATAAATAAAACAAGCAAAAATAGTAAAGTAAAACCAAATAAAACTCCGCTTCCAGGAACAAAGCAACAAAGAAAGAAGGATGCTTGTCAAAAGTGTTCCCTTTCTAATAGTCTATATTCTGTATGTCTTTAGAATTATTATAACTATGTCTCTTTAAGTATCATGAAGTAAATATTTAAATCTAATATTTGCTAAATCATGAATGTATTCTCCAGTTATATACTTGAAAACAGCAAACAAATTTACACTTTTACAAATTTATATAGCTGGGTGGTGGTGGTACACTCCTTTAATCCCAGCACTTGGGAGGCAGAGGCAGGCAGATTTCTGAGTTCGAGGCCAGCCTGGTCTAGAGAGTGAGCTCCAGGACAGCCAGAGCTACACAGAGAAACCCTGTCTTGAAAAAAGAAAAGGAAAAAGAAAAAAAAATATTTATTTGCTTTGAAAATATTTTATTGTAGTTGACATTGTGCTAAGGCATCTAATGTATTTCATATATCACTTACTTAAGTTCTATTAAACTCAATTTGATAGCTTTCTTTGCAGAATATTAGTATAGTTGTCTTTCGTAGAACTTGGACTCTTTAATACCTCTAGTCACAACATGACCTTTATAAACCTTGTTAAATTTACAAACTACTTTTACATTTAATGGGTAATGAAGGCTTACATAGTCTATTGAACACATATGATGTATAAACCTAGATTCAAAAATAACCCTTGTATATACTATTAAAATTATTAACATGTTCAATAATTTATAGCCAATTATACAACAATCTTCAATAACTTCTCCTTACAAAATTAGACAACTTTGAGACATGGTAGTGAACACTTCAATCCTGTCAGAGTTGAACTCTGATTTCAAGCTTAGTCATGTCTCTATAATAAGATCCAGACTAGTTCAGGCAGGATAGAAAGATACTGTCTCCAAATAAATGATAGACAGACAGACAGACAGACAGACAGACAGACAGACAGACAGAAGATGAACCTTCAGTATCTTCTACTTTCCCAACACATCAGCCTCAGGCACAAGTCTAAGTGCTTACATTTAAGGTTCTGACTGTAAAGGAAGCTCACAGGGACGGCAGCATCACTGCCTTCCCTCCTTCTCTCCCAGCACAGTAACCTTAAATATTATTATAGTTAGCATAAGTAAACACTGGACAACTGGTGTCTGCACAGGGAAAATGAAATGAAACCAAAGCAGAATCCAAGAGGCATTGAGAATCCCTGTTTGTATACTCCAGCTGTTCAATAGAAATTTATTAACACAATTGTCTTAGGTATTTCATTTAATAATTTTTGTTAGGGAAACATATATATATATATGTAAACACTGCTTATTCCTTTTATGAATTCAAATTTTACGGTTATTCAAAGCAACAGAATTAGTTTAATTATTTTATATATTTTTCAGTGTGAAACATAGAAATAAATGTCTTTTGATAATGCCCATTTTCCTTTTAACTGATGAATTTCAATACCAGTTTTTCCTCTTGGGAAAAATTTGTTTATTTTACCTCTTATCTCAAAAATTCTGGTTTCTTTTTCATTTATAAAGGAAAGTTTCACGCTAATATTTTCTTTTCATATTATATATTTATATATTATTTTTGTGTTATAATATATGTGTAAATTATTTACTATTGAGATGTGCATGTTGGTGTGTGTGAGTGCCTGTATATGTAAACACGTGCATGACACATGTATACATATAGTTTGTGTGTATGTATGTTTGTGTGTGTGCATCGTGTGTATCTTTGTGTGTTTGTGCCTATTGTGTGGGAGTAGTTCCACAAGCCACAATGTACATGAGGCCAAAGAACAACCCTGTGGTGTCTGCTTTCTCCTCCCATCTTTAAGTGGTTTCATCTTTAAATGAAATATGGGTTGTCAGTCTTGTAGAGCAAGTGCCATTACCAGCTGAGCTACCCACAGGTCCTTTTGTCTTATTTAATCTCTATGTCAATAACTTCTAATTTTTTACTGAGTAGAACACAGACACAGAAACACAAATCTCTCACCTCTTCCTTCCCTCCTACCTGGGTCACTCTCTCCCTCCCTCCCTTCTTCCCTCCCTCCCTTCTTCCCCCCTTTTATCTCCCCTGTTTTACACCTACTTCTTTTTTTCCTTTTCTTCTTTCCTTTCTCTTTTCTTCTTTTTTGCTTCCTTAATTTCTTACTCTTCCCCCCTTTCCCTCATCTTTCCTTCATTGCATTTGGCTCAAAACCATTTATGCCGCATTGTTCACATACTCTCAGAAAATAATGATGGTGACAGGAAAAGTTCTCCTCCACTGGAACAAATGAAGTGAATCAGTGGAGTGGGTACAAGTCCAGTCTTTGTCACAACTGCCATAATCATTCTTTGTATACAGAGGATTTGATTTCCTACCAAGATAAATATTGTGCCTTACACTTAAAAACCACAATATTTAGGGACTTTTTCTTACTGGACTTAAGTTCAAGAAAGGTATCTCTGGGTATATGCCCAGGAGTGGTATAGCAGGATCTTCCGGAAGTGACATGCCCAGTTTTCTGAGGAACTGCCAGACTGATTTCCAGAGTGGTTGTACCAATTTGCAACCCCACCAACCGTGGAGGAGTGTGCTTCTTTCTTCACATCCTCGCTAACACCTCCAGTCTCCTGAGTTTTTAATCTTAGCAATTCTGATTGGTGTAAGGTGAAATCTCAGAGTTGTTTTGATTTGCAGTTCCCTAATGACTAATGATGTTGAGCATTTTTTAAGATGCTTCTCAGGCATTCAAAGTTCTTCAGGTGAAAATACTTTGTTTAGCTCTGTACCCCATTTTTAATAGAGTTATTTGGATTTTTGGGCTCTAACTTCTTTGTATATATTGGATATCAGCCCTCTGTCAGATGTAGGGTTGGTAAAGATCTTTTCCCAATTTGTTGGTTGCCGATTTGTCCTTTTGATAGTGTCCTTTGCCTTACAGAAACTTTGTAATTTTATGAGGTCCCATTTGTCAATTCTTGATCTTAGAGCATACACTATTGGTGATCTGTTCAGAAACTTTCTCCCTGTGCTGATATCCTCAAGGGTCTTCCCTAGTTTCTTTTCTATTAGCTTCAGAGTGTCTGGCTTTATGTGTAGGTCTTTGATCCATTTGGAGTTGAGCTTAGTACAAGGAGACAGGGATGGATCAATTCGCATTCTTCTGCATGTTGACCTCTAGTTGAATCAGCACCATTTTTTGAAAAGGCTGTTTTTTCCATTGGATGTTTTCAGTCCCTTTGTTGAGGATCAAGTGGCCATTGTGTGTGGGTTCATTTCTGGATCTTCAATCCTGTTCCATTGATCCGCCTGCCTGTCACTGTACCAATACCATGCAGTTTTTAATACTATTGCTCTGTAGTATTGCTTGAGGTCAGGGATACTGATTCCCTCAGAATTTCTTTTGTTGTTGAGAATAGTTTTAGCTAAACTGGGTTTTGTGCTATTCCAGATGAATTTGAGACTTGCTCTTTCTAACTCTATGAAGAGGATTCCCCAGCATGTAATAAGGATACATGCTCCACTATGTTCATAGCAGCCCTATTTATAATAGCCAGAAGCTGGAAAGAACCTAGGTATCACTCAACAGAAGAATGGATGCAAAAACTATGGTATATATACACAATGGAATACTATTCAGCCATTAGAAACAATGAATTCATGAAATTCTTAGGCAAATGGATGGAGCTGGAGAACATCATACTAAGTGAGGTAACCCTGTCTCAAAAGATCAATCATGGTATGCACTCACTAATAAATGGATATTAGCCTAGAAAACTGGAATACCGAAAACATAATCCACACATTAAATGAGGTACAAGAAGAACAGAGGAGTGGCCCCTTGTTCTGGAAAGACTCAGTGTAGCAGTATAGAGCAAAACCAGAACAGGGAAGTGGGAAAGGGTGGGTGGGATAACAGGGGGAGGGAAGGGGGCTTATGGGATTTTCAGGGAGTGGGGGGGGGCAGAAAAGGGGAAATCATTTGAAATGTAAATAAAAAATATATCAAATAAAAAAAAACTTAAAAAAAAGAAAGGTATGTCCTTCTGATTTTTGAAATGAAACCTTAGAGGCAGAAGTTACTTTATTAACCTGAAAAACTAGTGAAGGATTTGAAACCTTGGTTCATCTTACAATAAGATGACCCACTAGAACAGCCTCTTATCACCCTGTACACCAATTGTCCATTCAAGTCCTAGTATGAAAAAAGTTTTGTCTTGTTATTTGTGCACACATATGTGGAAATGTTTGTCTGTATATAGATGTGCATGTATATGTGTGTGCATGTGCGCATGCATAGTTGCTTGAGACAGAGACAGACAGAGAGAGAGAGAGAAAGAGAGAGAGAGAGAGAGAGAGAGAGAGAGAGAGAGAGAGAGAGAGAGAGAGAGAGAGAAACATGAAGCCCAGCAGAGGGAGTTGGACTCAGACTCTCTGAAGCTACAGTTTGGGGGGGGGGTAATGTGCTCACCCATGCAGTGGCTGAATATTTACGACCTAGAAACATTCTGGGTTGTGGCGTATATATGTGGAATTGGCTATAGAAATGCACACAACCAGAATCAAAATTTGTGTTCTAGTTTACTTTCTGTTGTTGAAATAAAGACCATACCAAAAGCATCATGGGGAAGAAAGGGTTTATTTCAGTTACCAACTCCCAACTCACTGAGTAATGTCAAACAGCAACTCAGGGCAGAAACCTGGAGGCTGAAACTGAAGCAGAGACTATTGAGGAATGCTGTCTATTGACTTGCTTACTGGCTTTCTCATACTTCTTCTCATACAACTCCGACGACCTGCTCAGGTGTGACACCACCCGCATTGCTCTGGGCCCTCTCATATTAATCCTTAATCAAAAATTACTGAGAGACTTACTTACAGGACAATGTCATGAACACATTTTCTCAAATAAGCTTCTCTGTTCCATGATGAGTGTGTCTGTGTGTGTGTGTGTGTGTGTGTGTGTGTGTGTATGACCTGCATAAGTAAAAAGCAGAAGTTTGCTTCCTGGGGAAAGAGATTTGGTATGTTCTGGGGAAGGTTGTAGTCTACAATGATAAAAGATGAACCTTGCTTATTTTAACAGTGTGTTTTTTAAGTTTCTTTATTTAACACTTAGACATGGAGAAAGACAGAGGTAGGTAGCTGAAGGCTGAAGGTAAATGTTAGATAGATAGGCAAACAGACAGACAGACAGTTGATAGAGAGATAGATGATAGAGATAGATAGATAGATAGATAGATAGATAGATAGATAGATAGATAGATAGATGATAGATAGATAGACAGACAGAGAGATAATGATATAGGCGCATGTGTTTATTATTCATTATAGGCTAA
Source organism: Apodemus sylvaticus (assembly GCF_947179515.1). NCBI lineage: Eukaryota > Metazoa > Chordata > Mammalia > Rodentia > Muridae > Apodemus > Apodemus sylvaticus. The sequence goes on from NC_067473.1 coordinate 110,646,963, forward strand.
GTTCCACATATGAAGGAAATGCATATTTTAGTGTCTCTGTGTTTAGATAATCTTTCATAATTCCATACTCTCCAGTAATTAATTTTTCTTACAACTGAATGAAGTATCATTGTATATAATATATAACATGATGGAATTATAAAATTGTGGGAAACAGGTGAATTATTCTGTCAGTAATGATGTTCACAATTTTTTTGGTTCTTGAGCCAAACCACATAAGAGTATTGTGATGAAACTTATATCTCTAGTTTTCTCCTTTCATGTTTTGTCTACATTGTACTCTTTCCACTTACCTATAATTCAGGGTGTAAGCTATCAGTGACAGCATCTTCGCCACTGCAGATGGTAGGATAGGCATTGGGGTAATGTGATACCTTTACCTACCAGCAAACAATTGAGTGTTTATTTCTTTATTTTTTAAACTCCATATTTTATCCACCCCCCACGCCCGTCTACCCTCCTACCAATCCACATCCCATACCTCCTCTCCAGTCTCCTGTCTCCACATGGATGTCTCTACCCACCACCCCACCTGATCTCTAAATTTCCTGGAGCCTCGAGTTTCTTAAAGGTTAGGTTTATCATCTCTGAATAAACACAGACCCAGCAGTCCTCTACTGTATGTGTGTTGGAGGCTTCATATCATGTGTGTTGGAAGCTTCATGTAATCTGGTGTATGCTGCCTGTTTGGTGGTCCATTGTTTGAAGGATATCATAGGTCCAGATTAATTGAGACTGCTGTAGAGCTAGAAAATATCCTAAGTGATATAATTCAGACCCAAAAGGACATGCATGGTATGAACTCACTAATAAGTGGATATTAGCCACAGAACTCAAAACGGAGAGAGTTTTTAATTTGAACAGGTATTCTCATTGCCTTAGCTACCAGGACTCAGTTCAATAACAAAAAGAGACCTTATATATCCAGAATGAAATGGGAATGAGTATATCCAGCCAGAAAAAAAAGGAACCTTTGTAATTTCTTGAAGAATGTTTAATACATTATTAATCCTTGCAAATATGTGATATAAACAGGTGGAGTAGAAGGAGACAGAGAAAGAAGAGTAGAGGGATTGGGGGTACGGGCGACTGGATAGGGAAATCTGGAAAAGAAGACTGCTAAAGAAGTTATATAGCAAAGCAATAAAGATTGGGATATAAACCAAGAACTCACAAGGGAAGAATCATTCTGTGTATAATAGCTTGATTATTTGACTCAATAAAATGATTAGGACTTTATGTTTCTTAAAGTTTTTAGATTTCATTTATTTATACATTTGTTTATGCAGTAGTCACTTCTTTCCTTCCACCTTATAATTTCCTGCTATTAAACTTGAGACGTCAGGCTTTGTGTCAGGAGTCCTTACCCACTGAGCAATCTCACTGGCCTGGAGTATGTCATACATTTAAAAAGGGGGTAGATATTCACAAATAGGTTATATATCAAAACTTGAAAGTAGGCTTGAATATATCTTATCTTAAATCATCGTGATGTGAAATGTGTTGAATTTTCATTTGTTCTGAGTTTTGATAGGTGTGCCTAACACATATACTAGGGTAGATTACAAAGTCTAAGAATAAAAGTCATTCACGTGCACTATGTAGCATAGCATACAAGTAATCGTACATGGTATTTACAATAATTTTTATAAAATAGTTCCTTAGTATTGAGATTCCACACCAGTGCTGAAGAAATGAGATTGAATGTATGAGCACCACTTGAGCGCAGAGCAGCAGAGGCAAATCAGGGTGTGGGATTCCCAGGAGCAGAACTGGCAGACAGCTGTGAGCAGCCACATGAGTGCTGGGAATTGAACTCTGATCCCACTCAAGAGCAATCAGTGTTCTTTTCCATGGAGGCATCTCTCTAACCATAGAAACAATACACTTAGCCAAGTAGAAATGGTAATTATGTTTTTGCAGAATCATCACTATCACTATACTCTTTAAGAATCCTTCATGTCATTTGGGTTGTTTGGTTTTACCTAGAAAGGAGAGATGTTGCAGAAATCTATTAATTTCTAGCAGGACATAATTAACAAAAACTTGAACTTATGAAATCAAACCAGGGTGATGAGGAGAGAGATTTTTCTGAAGACAGAGAGATTACTACTATTCTAGTTTGAATTTCTGAATTCAGCAAATGAAAGTAATGCTAAATAAGTTGTGAACTGATGTCTAGAATGTGGCTGTCAGCAAGTTTCAATTTCTCTGCAGTGACATGTGAATTTTGCAGATGGAAAGCCAAGTTCTTCTAATGGGCTAGAATTGCTGCTTCTTAAACATTATGCAATAAACACAGACAATTGACTCAAAATCTCCAAGCAGAAACTCGCTGTAGCACTTACAGCAAGCTATGTTCCATGAATGATTTTAGAGTGTTTGGATGAATTAAGCCTTTCATGGGATTTTAAAAACACCAAGCTTTGTATATACATTTGCATGTGTAAACACTATGAATTTCTCACATGATTTAGTTTGTAAAATTTGGATGAACTATACTTGGTGTTGTTAAAATTTTAATTTAAAAGATAACTTCTGGTTTGAAAGTATTTACTTGGTGATTGAGGGATATAAAATAATTTTTTACTAATTTACTGCTTCTGTATAGATCAGATACTTTATATAAAATTTGGGAGGCAAAATTAATGGGAAAATTATGAACTATACTGTGTGTGTAGTGTGTGCTATATTTGTCAATCCTTATGAGGGTGAGTATATTATCAAAATGACACTTAAATCATTTTGATAATATATTTAGTAATATGAATAGTCATATTTAAATACTTATACTATTTATGAAAGAAATGAAGTAACCTCTCTCACCTTTCACTTATTTAAATATGTATATTTCTGACAACTTTCATTGGTTACATTTTTTCATTTTAATAATGTTATTTTCTGCTGTATGTTTGCACGTGTGACAGTGCATGTGGAGCTCAAAGAAAAATTTCCTTTAGCGTTTTCTCCATCTAATATATGTATTTTCCTATTTAAAAACTTGGTTTTTGTCTTGTAGGCATTTTTGTCAAATGCCCTCACCCATTCTCTCATTAGCCAATTTCTTGTTTTTAATAATTAAAACTACACAAAGGTTCAAGGTATACATAATATAAACCATAAAATTAGACCTATGGAAAATAACATTAAAGCCTGAATGTTTTTTCGGTGCAAAAAAAGCACAGCATCGGGATCTGAGGCTGATTCCTGACACCGGTGCAGAACAAAAAAAGAATAATAATAAGCATGCTCACAAAAACCTTTAATCTCAGGAAAGCAAGTGGCAAGGTCATGAGAATTGCTGCGGGATGCTGGCTGGCAACCATCATCACCAACAGAACCGGCCTCTAGGAAGTGAGGCGCAGAACAAGAGTAGAACAAGAGACTCTGCTCTGGGGTTCTGCACATATATGTACCTACCTATATGTGCTCACCTACCTACACAGGAATATATTACACACACACACACACACACACACACACAGAGAGAGAGAGAGAGAGAGAGAGAGAGAGAGAGAGAGAGAATCTCAGAGGTTTAGTTCATTCTTATCACATCAGTACACAGACAAACATGATGCTGGAGAAGAAGTGAAAATTTTTCTCACACATAGGCATCTGGAAGAGAAACACTGGGCATGGCTTGAGCATCTGAAACCTCAAAGCCCACCTCTGGGAACACTTCCTCCATCAAAGTTATACCTATTCCAAAATGACCACACCTCCTAATAGTACAACTCCCTGGTGACCAAGCACTCAAATCTATGAGTCTATGGAAGCCACTCTTCTTCAAACCACCACAGGATATTTGGCTATTTTTCTTAAGATTATAAAAGGAGAGCATAGTAACATTAGACACAAAATTTGAATCAGTAATCCTTAAACTGTGGCATTTACATGCATGCAATAATTATGCATTCAATAAATCTTTAATTTCATTTATATAGTGAGCTATAATTTAGCATTTTTGTTAAATTTGAATTGATTTTTCTATTTCTGCTATAAGTAATATTACAGAATAAATCTAATGTTCTAGGTGGAGTGTGCCTCAACATGCAATTTAAATTTTCTCTGTATGTTATCTTGTATAATTTTCCAAGATTTCTTCTGAGCCTCTCTCTGCTGTAACAAGGAGGTTTCTTTTACTGCTTTTTTGAGTTGTTTGGATGCTATATCATGGACTTCTATACTAAGAACCAAACCTTTTACTGTACTTCTTAGAAATAATCTCATAAAAGCTGATTGTGCCACATTCCTCTAAGAAAGACTATGTGTAAACTTTTTATAAGAGATTCTTTCATATCATGCTTTTACAAGAATCATTATTTCTTTTTTGTGTAACTGAAAACCTACTACAGGTTTGTTGCAGAGAGAACCATATAAATAAGAAAAAGTGTGTAATTTCATTAAGACATTTTCAGAGTGATGCTCATGCATAGTGTTGTATTAATTGGTAGAGTCATTTTGAGTAAATATGGATAAGCTATATATATATATTTACTACTTGGCTCTGGGAAAATTAGCATCTTAATTTATTTATGAGTGATTTGATAAAAATAAGTAGCCATGAGACATTTCTGCTTATAAGGAAAAATAAAAGTGAGCATTGGTAACTCTTAGAGATAATATTTAGTAAAACCATTTTTTGTGTGTAATTGCACTGCAGACTTCTGCATATGTTATCATATGGTGAGAGTAATATGAGTGCACCTGCTTTCCTCCTGTGGTCTCACACATCTGCCTAATGAATGAGGTACTTCAGTATGAAAAATTCTTTTCAGCTCTTTGGCTCAAAGTAATACAATATCTACTATACCTTTATGTCTGAATTCATTCCCTTTCATCTATGAAAAAACAGATGCCACACTTATGCTCAAATATGCCATTTATTTCATGACTTTATAAATTACAAAACCGAAATTTTAGTGTAGAAATATTCTAAAGATATTGTCAGAAGCAAAAGTTCCTTTAACGTTATTCAGAATTCCTCTAGCAGACACAGCTAATTCTTTTTGTGTCTATGTCATTAGTAATATTCTAATAAATCATATTCAAGCCATATCTACCTGACAGCTGCTTTTAAGACTAAAAATAAAACATTGTTACCTAACAGTGCCTTCTGGAAAATATCTCCCTGTAATTTCATTAATTATAATTATTGTGTTTTCTACAACATTTCATATTTTTCATCTCTACGCTAAATATTTCTGCTTGCAAAGTGTTTTTGTTTTTAATATTTAGCTCACCTTTGGAGGTGTGTATATGTCTCAGAAAAAATTTAATATTTCTATACAGAATCCAGAAAAACCTGGCATTTATTGTCACCATTTACCCAAAATATACTACTTCTTTTAGAGATTTAAAAGATACACAAAATGAGGATGTTTTCAGAACTTATGTTTAGTTTTAGGGCTAGAGAAGGGGCATATCAGCAGAATCCTTTCTTGTCCCAGGTCAGGTGACTCAAGATTGCTTAAAGCTCCACCTCCAAGGGTTATGACACCGTCTCCTGAATGCTACAGGCACCTGGTAAAAGCGGTAACCTAACTGTGACTTATTTTCAAATGACTATGTTTTGAATTGCATAAGACACTTCTAGTGGTGTCAAGATTTTGCATACCTCAGAAGCATTTAGTTTCCTCTTCCTTCTCATCTTCTGTCCCTAATGTTTAACTGCTTCAAGTTTCCTTTTGCTAATACTGAACACACGTGTCATCTTTTGCCTCTTTCTTCTTCCAATGGAGGTGCAGTCTGCCTCTCTTTGCAATGCCCTTTTCCATTTCTTGCTTATTAGATTATCCCTGCCATTTTCTCCTGGTTTAGTCCCATCATAATTTCTCTAATTCATTTTTTTATCTAATTCCACTGACTGCTAGTTTTAAAACTAAGTCTACTGTGCAAGTAGACCAATTAATTTTATTCATTTTGAAATGTAAATATCTGCATGGGCATGACTGTGTCTCAGGAAAATGTCACCCAGGCCAGTATTTGTATGCAATCTCACTGTAATTGCGAAAAAGACTTGTAATTGCACATGCTTTCGCTTTATAGAATACTTTACATCTTCAGTGGCTTTTTAGTTTCTCATCCTTTATATTCATTATTGTCATAGAATATTAAATGTTGGTGCTTTTATTTTGGAGCACATTGTGGTCTTATTTTTATTTTTACCAAATATCTTCTACCAAGGATAAAAAAGCATTATATATATATATATATATACTTTTTTCAGTTAAGAACAAAGAATTTATTGAGTGCACAGCACAATACAGGATTGATCAGGGACACAGGATAGGCTTGTAAGCTAAGACTGCAACCTGAATGTTTCCCTGGGCAAATTTATAAAGGCAAAAACCACAATGAGCTCATATGCAGGTATGGAAAGGGCTATAGGGTGGTCTGTTATTATTCAAGCTATTTTGACAGTTTAGACATAACTGTTCAAATTGACCTTTAATTTGATTTATCCTAAGTTGAGCTTGTGGTTGTGAAATTCCTTTTATAAATTTTTATTATTAGATATTTTCTTTATTTATGTATTTATTAACACCTGCACATTGTTTAATTGAGTACATTTTTGTGATACATAAAAGTACTGATGTTTAATTGTTCTTTTCATTATGGCAAAGCTAAAGGAAAGTGGTTAAACCCAATTTCCTTTCAAATATTTTTATATGTTTATTTTCCTATTCCCCATTTTAAATTCTGATACTTTTCAATCTGGATACTGCTTGCTTTTTCATATTTTATTGCTGATTCATAAAACATAAGAAATTAAACATCTTAGTAGGGGACTGTGTAAAGTCACAATATGCATACCTGCTGTATGACATTTTATTAAGGATAAATATAACTCTGTTTTCAATCTTTCATTTCTCTTGGTAAATTTAGTCATAATTTTTTCTGGGTCTTCAAATTGTGCAGTATAATATTGTCTATATTTACCCTCTCTTCAGTATACTGGATGTTCTCACCTAACCCAACTGTGACTTTGCCCTCAGTGTTCCACCTTTACATTTGTCCCTTTTACCACATTCCAGTATTCGATTCATCTCTTAAGTTGCTTTCTTCATCTTTTTTACTATGGCCATGTTCAAACATTATTTAGAAAGTATTCATTACATTTCTCATATATCTCAGAATCATTGCCATATCTCTCTCTCTCTCTCTCCCTCTCCCTCTCCCTCTCCCTCTCCCTCTCCCTCCCTCTCTCTCTCTCTCTCTCTCTCTCTCTCTCTCTCTCTCTCTCTCTCTCTCTCTTTCCATACATATAGATATATATATCTTCTTTGTTTTTCAGATAGATGCAAATATGAGCTTTGAAGTTTCTCCCAGTATGAGAATCTTTATTCATTTTTATTGATATTGCTGAATTTAGCAGAAAAGAAATACATCCTTCAAATTTTCCATATATTACACATTTTAATAGCATGCTAATAACTTTCGTGGCATGTGCTTTCCTTACCTTTTACATGCAGAGCTTTCACACACAAACTTTTGTTTGTTTGTTGGTTTGTTTGTTTGTTTGTTTTAATCCAACTCCCCCTGAAAGGTACCACTCACATTTAGGGTGGCTTTTCCCCTTTAAATAAACAATGTAACAAAATTTCTTACATTATGCTCAGTGGCTCCTCTCGTGGCTGGTCCGAGATCTAGGACCTCTAGGATGGAATTCACCATGCTCCTCCAGGTAAATTCTTGCAAAGCCTCCTCCATCTCTGCTTGGCATCATTTATTTATACTCCGACTGTATTTTGAGTCTTATGTGGATGCATCCTCATCTTGTTGAGGCTTGAGTTCTGGCTCACACTGATTTCCAGACTTCTATGAAATGGAATGTGTGTTAACATTAAAGTCAGTTTGCCCACTGCCTTCAAATTCTTGCATTGTGTTCTTACCGAAGAACGTCTCTTATAGATGCTGAGGAAACATGGGAGGATCATATTTGCATTCTTATAAAATTCCTATGGACATCTTTTAGCAAAAAATATTTTGGGGACAGCAGTGGAAGAAAGAAGGTTTGATAGAGGTTTTCCTGTCAGTTCACATGACAGATAAGTTGACCAGAACCAGTCATGCACAAAAAATCAGACTGTCAGAAAATGAGAGAGATTTGGAGACAAACATAAACAAAATGTGCTGTTGAATTCTGTTTTCTATGCAGAAACAATGCACCGATTTTAGATTTTAGCCATGAGAAACCAATAGAAGATTATATTAACTACCATGAAGAAAAGAAGAGAGGATTTCATGATGGAAATATGATACTTTGATGTTTGGTACACCATGGACACAGTCTGGAGGAACTGACTACTAAGTCATCAGATGCCTGGAACTGAACAGCTAGCCATGATGAATAAGAACTGTTTTAAATCAAATTAAATCATTCTTTGTCTCCTTTAAACATCTTTTAAAGATGGAGAGAGCGTAAGAGCCACAAGCAATGGACTACACTAAGGAAACAAGGCCTCTAAACACAACAGGGCACACATATGAACTCACAGAGCATGCAGAGGGCCGGCATGGTTCTGTGCCAGAGTGCTGAGAGACGTTGACCCAAGTCCTCATTCCTACAACAGAAACTCTGTCCAATTCATAACAAGAAGCATGTGAAAAACCAGTTCTCTCCTATATAAACCACTCTTAAGGCAGGTACCATTCCCAGCAGTATATGGGCAAAATCAATGTCCTTTTTGGAGGTTCTTTGTCTCAAAGTCATGACAGCTCTGGGTTGTTTGTGTTTGTTATTTGTTTGCCTTTTGGTTTTTCTTCACAGGTCCTCTGCATTTGACTTTTTGGTTTTATGTTTTTAGCGGATTCTTGTGTATCTCTATATCTACAATATATCTCACACCTTTTCTTTGGCTCTTTCTGCTTGTTTTGTCCTATTCCAGTCAGTTCTTTTCTATTTTATTTTATGATTTAGATACTTGCTTGTTTTCTAAGTAAAGAGAGCATAAAGATAGCAAAGGTATTGATTCTGATGGGGAAGAATGTAGGGGAATCTCAAGGGGTGTTGGGAAGAAGAAACAGTAATCAGAATTTATTGTGTGAAAAAATATTTTCAGAAATTGAAGTCTTTTAAACTCAAATCCTAGAATTCCTTAATTTAATTAACTGAGATTCTTTTAGTTGTGTTTTTTGATTGCTGTGTTTAAAATAGTTTTAAGACTTACTCTTTTGCAGAAGAAGGGGTGGAAACTCATGGATCTAGGAGTGGCAAGAGTATTCTCTGCCATGAGGAAATTACCTGCCTATGATGTCACATCATCTGTAGCAGCCTGCACGAGATTTATCCAGTCAACTTTCCAGCTTGGAGTAGGAAGAGATAGATGAACTCCAACCAAAAGCTAAAGAGCTATATGTAATTGATGTTTCTTAGGAAGGGGGTACCAACTTTCTTTTATGGTGTGGCTCCTGACTGGTTGAGTGCACTCTAGTTTGTGGGCCCTATACCCATAATCTATCAGTAGCACAAAGTAGACTCAATGAATCTTTTGAAAAATGAATAAATCAAAAGGACACTAACATTGAGATTGGTGTGGAGATATAGAATGGATTGACAAGATGTTAGAAGAAGGAGAAGAATATGCTCAGAATATACTATCTGTAAGTATTAAAGTTTTAAAAAGTTAAATATTTTATTTCTCTGTTATATATATATATATATATATACTTATGTGTGTATGTGCATGTGTACATATGCACATGTCTATGAGAATACATGGATATCAGAGTGAGCATCAGATCTTGTTGGAATCACACATGTGAGAGGATAGTTAGCTTGTTACATGGATGCTGATATCTGACCTCTCATCCTTATTGCACAGAAATATCTCTTAACTGCTGAGCCACCATTGCCGACCCACCTATATATTTTTAAAACATAATCTTTCCATATGAAATGTTGCCCCTGTCTTAGAGATTGCCTTTTCCTTATCCCCTAATGCGTTGTTTAATCTGTAGGTAGATGTGTCTGTGTGTGTGCATGTGCATGTGCTCTACTGAGTCAGATTCAGAATGCCTATTAAAATCATTGTGACTTTCTGGATCTTGCTGTAAATGTATTTCTAAGAGGATATGGGTATATAGAATTTAATGATTGGTCCTCGTTGTTCAACAGCTAAATCAATTTGCATGCCCAGTAAACAAGTACTTTCTTACTCTTGGAGAGAAACAGCTATTTTGTTTTCACCCTGGAGAATCCTGTAGGAGATAGTGCTATGTTGTTTAAGTCTTTCAGTACAAGAAATAAAAGGAAGTTTAGAATCACTTTGCCAATTTATGGCTCTATTGTCTGTGCAGCCCCTCTTTTTACCTTCACTTTCCTGGTAGACACAGTGCTGAATGAATGTCTGAGGTTTGTGTTGCTTTGGTTTCAATGTAATTCCTGTTCTTCAATTGCTCTGATTGCCATTGTCAGTATCCTTCAACCATTCTCCAGAGTAATAATACACCCTCCAGTTGCTCCAGCCCCCTGAAAACCCAGGAGGAGCTGACCATTACTCTCAATTTTTATGCTTGGTTTAATATTTTGAATTGATGTCATGATTAACAAGTTCAGTGTTCATGATATTACATTTATACTCAATGTGAGATCTACCTTTCATCCTGATGCACTTATTAATTAAGGACTTAGGATATGGAATAAGTTTTGCATGTGACACCTTCTCTGTTACAGCCTTATAATACAAATCAACAATACAGAACACATACAAAGAGCCTTTGTCTTCTACATCAAGTGCCACCTTCAGAAGTATTTGCCATACCTATTTCCATTCCAGTCTTAGGTTGTATATCATGGCAATGTATCCTTCCTGGGGTTCTAAGAAAAGCATTTCCTTTGGGTCCAATTTCCTGAACAGTCCAAGAACACTTTCTTATTCATGACAACTCTTCCATCAATCTTTTCCTTAAGCTGGAAATCCTGGACAGGACATTTTTTGGCTAAGGTGTAGCAATATGCACCATCTACCCCAGTGGTGATATTATATTCTACTCATTATTCAAAAGTAGGAAAATTACAGGAAACTTATATGTATGCTGTGGTAAACCTCATCTGAAACAGGCTTCTCTGTCACTTATAATCAAGAGAGCAGCTTCAAGGTTTTGAATAATCTTCAACTTTGATGTTGAATGTACATAAAGAGAGGATAACATGCAGAAGGAACCAAGCGTGATTCAGCTGCAGGGAAATCATCATTAAGGATGGAAAAATAAGTGAGAAGAAATGAGCTTGACAAAATCCATGGGCAATAACATGGGCCTGGGTGGGCAGTGTGTTCTGATTGGGGAAACTGATCAGAGGAGAATCATGGTTCAGAGAAACATGAGCTTCCAAGCAGAAGGCCAGGCCTGGCTTGTAAACAGACCCATGAAGAGGTGCAGCTCAGAGAATAGAAGCTAGTGCTACAACTCTCATTCAAAGAACTGACAAACCACGAACATGGGCTAATGCAGAGATAAGGTATGATTTGTGACTAGAAGGATACAGAGCTCAAAGGAATTCAGCTCCTGACAACAACACAGTGGAATAGAATGGTCTCTGATCATGAGAACATGGAAATGTAACTTGGAAATGGCACAAAACAGCCCATGAATACAGGATTTAGACATTTATTAACAAAGTTTTAATGGGTCAATTATAGTGATCACCTGTACAGATATGGGAAAGTTGTCACATTATGAAAATTTTCTTTTCAAGAGATATACAGGAATCTAAAAATTATTCTGAATATATCAACATTATTCAGTTTTGTAGGTAATTGCTAAGGTAGCCAAATCTAGAATAAATGAGTGTCTAGTGCTTTGGACAACACAATGGCTTCCTTGAGGCCTCCAAATGAGAGTCTAAGGTATTATTCAAACCCAAGCTGTGCTCTTACAAGAATACTTAAAAATTGTATTTTTAAGTATTTTATCTTATTATGCATCTCTCTATATATACATATACGTATATGTATACGTATACATATATATGTATATATATATACAGAGAGAGAGAGAGAGAGAGAGAGAGAGAGAGAGAGAGAGAGAGAGAGAGAGAGAGAGAGAGAGTTTTGTGCTCTTTTGGGAGTTGGTAAAAATCCAGCACAGAGTATAGATTTTGGAGAAATATGTGAAGATATTATTGGATAAAAATGTCTTGTGGGAGAAAATGAATTTATCAGACATAAGCTGGTGTAAATTCATGAAAAAGTAATATTCCCAAATCCATCTCAGACATTATTAACACTAGCATGTCAAAATAGTAGATTGGGGCTGACAGGAAGGTTAATGTGTAAATGATGCAGAATATGGAAAATTCATAGTGTATTTGCCAAAGGACCAAAGGACACAAAGCAGGAGAAAAATCAATCATCAACTTAGAAAGGTAATTTGTAAAAAAGGATAATGCACTTCAGTAATTCATGATTACTGAAAAACGTGGTATTGTTTGATATATCTGAAGTTTGCACTATATACCCATAAAAACCACTCACATGACAATAGATGAAAGAACTATACTTAACTTTAGATCCCTTATTTCATTCCTATATGCTTCTTCAGATACAGATATACATTTAATCATTTAATAGTTATAAGAAGGTTATGATAAGCATATACAGTAAATTAGAGTATATACATTAATCTAAGTATTGGGTTGAGGTTAATTTATTTTGAATGTTTTTATGTTTATTTGTATAGATGCATGCGTGTGTGTGTGTGTGTGTGTGTGCATGTGCGCGCACATGTCTGTGTGTCTGTGTGTGTCTGTGTGGGTCTTCTCACACATGCCACAGAGTACATATGGAGATCAGAGGACAACTTGCAAGAGTCAGTTCTCTCCTTCCTCTATGAGAGCCCCAGAGATGAAACCCAAGTTGTCAGCCTTGGCACTAGATACCTTTAGCTACTGAGTCATCTTACCAGCTTCTCTTTTGAAGGGTTATGTCTGATTTTTTTTCAATGTGACACAGCAGTAGACTATGGTAATATTATTCTTTATTTCTCTGTTCTACTTTAGAGGGACTGGAGTTCTGTATTTTACCTAACAATGAGATGGAGTCTTTTGCCCTAGGAACCAATATTGTTGTGACTACTTTAGTGACATCTGGGACAACAGCTTCTCTACCATATTAGGAGCTTGCCTAGTTATCAGATCTGTCAATATTTAGTGTCCTTCCACATCTGCTAACATTATTTTAAGACTGGTAGTTATGAACTGGTGTCTTATGTTGTCCTGAATTTGGGTTATGAATGTAGTTTTATTTTTTATCTTCATCTTTTTTCATGGTTTTCTTTTTATGAATTGCCTCTTCAAACTTTTGATTATCTCTCTCTAATCTACTTGTATTTAATTATTCATAAAGGGTCTTTTCATATTGGGCAACTAATTTTTATGGAAATATGCTCTCTACTAAATATTTTAGATACTGACCTTTTATTTTTTTTTTATCAGTCCTCATTTTAGAAGCAATGTCTATTTATGTCTGAAGCATGATCAGGTTTTATCTAATTTTTTTATTTGTCGTTTGTATTAATTACACTTCGATGAATGTTTCCTTAGTAAAACAGCTCATGAATATTCTTATATTTATTTATTGCCATTTTGAATTTTGAGCTTTTAAATTTAGGCCAGGAAACCGTAATTATAAATATTTGCCTTGGGATTCAGAGGTGTCTCAGTGGGTGCAGTAGTTACTATGTATTAATGAGGAGCTGAGTTCTAGACCCCAACACTCCCACAAAAAGCAATCAAAGATTCGCACTGCTATAATCTTAGTGCTGGGTAGGTGGAGGAAGCTGCATTCTGAGTCTCTCTGGACAGTAAGCTCACCTGAAAGAGAAGATTCTAGGTTTTATGAAAGTCACTGGCTCAAAGAGTTAGATAAAGAAAAGCAAATGTTCAATATTAGCCTCTGGTTTCCAGATGTTCAGGTAAGGATGAGTTTACAAACACACACACACATGCACACACACACTATACACAAATAATAAATAAAATAAAATAAATGATATAATGTAACACCAAACACAGCTAAATAACAAATAAATTATATAATAAACAAATACATAAGTAAAGAATAATGGAAATTTGTTTATCAGCAACTTGCATATAACTTTCCCCTCTACCACAGAAAAAGTTTTTATGTGGCTATCATTCATAAATGCCTGCCTTACCTTGTTTAACATTTTATCTCTCCAGACTAAGATTCCAAATTCTCAATTTTTTGTGAGAACTACCTTTACATTTTACTACCAAAACCGTGTTGCTATTGCCACATTGCTGGAAAGCTAAATAGCAGCGAGGTTCTCCAAAACTTGTCTTTAAATTGGCCTCACATGTTTCTATCTTTTTCTTCCATGTGAATTTTATTATGAAATTCTTGATCTAATGTCAAGTTTTTGAGCTAAACAGAATTTCTGTTTCAATAGCTGTGTATAAAAGGCTTATTTTAATTGTCTTTGTCTCTCTGTGCATGTCAGTATCTGGGTAGGTACAAATGACAGCAGTGTCTGAGGATGCCCAAAGGCGGCATCGAATAACCCAGAGCTGTGACATGGGTGTGGGAATCTTATCTTTTTTATTAAAGTCTTCTATTGTATGTTAGATTTATATTAATAATTATATCTTATCTCTATAAATATTTTAATGTCATACTGTTCTTTTTATTATTCAGATGTGTGAATAATTAATTTTCATACATTGTAAAATGTATCAGAACTTCAAATTTTAGCAAAAATCACATTTGTGTAACATCGATTTTATTATGTGTATTGGGCATGCATAGTATTAATAATTATGCTCTAAATTTTCATTATGAGTCCTCTTTATGAGAAATTAAAACATATTTTAATATTTTAGATATACTTTGTTATATTTTTCAGTTATAGCACAGTTCACCAACATTTACTTTATAATGAAATGTTGACCCTTTTGAAGATTGTTTCACGGTTTTACCTAAGTATCATCTACTTGTATGTGTGCATTTCTAGAACAGAATATGTAGGGAATAACAGTGGCTCAGCAGAGAAGCTGCACTTGCAGAGGAGCCAAGTTTAGTTTTCAGTGCATATATGGCTGTTTTCAACTCCTCTAGACCCAGCTGTAAGACATACAGGGCCGCCTTAGTAACACCTGTGTGCATACCTGCACACAAATGCACACAAACGCACACTCAGATACAGACATACATACAAAACCAAAAATTAAACTATTTTTAAAAAGAATGTACAGTTTTAATCCTGTAAATATTCCTAAACAAAGGATAAAATCAGATTATCCAAATTTTTATTATACTTCATATTATGTAAATCTCTTATTTTCTTTCAATTTTAATCTGTTTCAACAGAAACATAAAGATTATCGAAGCTTATAGTGTATTATGAAACATTTCTTCACATGTATACCCTGGGATATTTAAATCCAATTATATGTGTATCTCCTCAAACAATCACAACTCTATGGTAAAAACGTTCATGAATTTTTATTTTAGCTTTGAAAATCATGTAGTATATTTCCATCATCTGTGCTTGGTTGCTGTGAAAGAACCCTCTCTAAAGTCTTGGGTCTGTGAACTACATCTTATTACTACTATTGACCTCTCCTGACCCCTCACGCCCCTGTACTCACCTTAAAAAAACCTCTGATGTTTGATGACTTAATATATGAAGGAGAGTGTGTATTGCTTCATAGCAGAACCAAATGTTCCCCAACTTTCACCCATGCTACAGAAAATGTCAGAATTTAGTTTAAGGCTGAGTAGTATTCCATCCTGTTTCTATACTCTACTTTTATATGACTATTCCTGAATGAATAGAAACACTGTTTCTATCATTAAAGTCCTATAATAGGCAATCGAGCGCAGGATTTTTTTAAAAGAACAGAGCAATTTTGTTTCCTCTGGATGTAGAGTAAGAAGGATTACTAGATAAGATGGTACCTCTTGTTTTGAGTTTTTTTGAGAACACTCCAAACTGTTTTCTTTAGAGATTATACTAATTTGCATGCCCACCAACTGTGTACAAGATGTCTATTTTCTCCATGTGCTCAATGAAACTTGATTATCTTTTGTCTCTGATAAAAAACATTCTAGCAAGAATTAAATGATACTCTCATTTTAGATTGTATTTCCATGATTAGAAATCTTTAGTATTTTCTTGTAAATTCATCAGCAGTCTTCCACCATTACCATTTTCCTCTCTTTTTCTTTGTTGGATTATTTGTTCCCTTGCTACTGAGTTATTTGCTACTGAGTATATTATGTATGTATGTATGTGTGTGTGTGTATATATGTGTGTGTATTTATATACATATGTGTATATATGCATATATATGTGAGTATGTATATATATGTGTGTATATATATGTATGTATGCATGTATATATGTATGTATGTATGTATGTGTATACATATGTAGTCCTGTGTGAATTGTAGTAGATATTACATCCCAATCAATGGACAGTTGCTTGTTTCTCTTGAGTGTTCTGGTTGCAAAATGCATACTTAGCTTGATCATATCCCATTTGTCTATTTCTCTACTTTTCTTTTGTTGTTTTGGAAAGGATAACAAAAACTAACTGCCAATAAGAGCAGTGTGTTGTTTCAGTTTCCTGTGGCAGCAACACTCCAGTAGTGCACTTATTCTTTCTGGATGTTTTTTTTTTTTTTTTTTTTTTTTTGTCTTTGTTGTGTATAAAGACAACACTTTAAGCATCCAGATATCTCCCCAGGACAATTTGTGATTTAAAGGACCACCTTGTTACCTGCTGTTTTCTTGGGGCCTCTAATAAAAACTTAATACAAATACTTGTGGTGATTATCATTGGGACTTCTGCCTTGTTTTCTGTCAGTGTGACCAGTTTCTGCTGATACTATTGTTGGGAGATCAGTTTTTGCTTCACTTAGAGCATCTCCCATGTGCTCTTCCTTTCCTGCTTATGAATTGCTTTTTATTCAGGACTTCGCGGTTCTATGTGAAATCAGGCACTTAGTTTCTTTTTTTTTTTTCTTTTTTTTTCTTTTTTTTTATTCGATATATTTTTTATTTACATTTCAAATGATAACCCCTTTTCTAGCCCCCCACTCCCCGAAAGTCCCATAAGCCCCCTTTTCTCCCCCTGTCCTCCCACCCACCCCTTCCCACTTCCCCGTTCTGGTTTTGCCCTATACATCTTCACTGAGTCTTTCTAGAACAAAAAATACCCCAAACATAATCCATACATCAAATGAGGTACAAGAAGAAAGGAGGAGTGGCCTCTTGTTCTAGGCACTTAGTTTCTAATGCTCCCAACAGTATCATGAGAATTTGATGAGAACGGCATGGAACCTGTACATCACGTTGGGAAATAGAGACATTGTAACCACATTTATTTTTCCTGTCATCAAATAATCTCTTTAAATTTATTTATTCTGGTTAAATTGTTTATCTTTTTAAAGATTCATTTCTTTTATTTTAATGGGTGCTTTCCCTGCATATACACATACATGCATGCCTGTGTGGATCATATATGTACCCAATCCTTATGGAAGTCAGAAGAGAGTGTAGGACTGGAGTTACCATGATTTTGAGCTGCCATATGGGTACTGGGAATTGAAGTTGTGTACTCTGGAGAAACAACTAATGTTCTTAACTGCTGAGGCACCTCTCCAGCCTTGGAGATGTTTGATAATATTAAATTGTGTTGTTAACTAATTCAGAAAATGCTCTACAAGTTTACAAACAGCTTAACCTTATGGAGACATTTTGTTTATTGAGGTACCTTCTTGAATGGTTTAGTTTGTGTCAGGTTGGCAAAAAGATATCCAGAATAGACATGGGGTACAGAGTTAAAGAAAGAATTTTCACCTGAAGAACTTCGGATGGCAGAGAAGCATCTTAAAAAATGCTCAACTTCATTAGTCATTAGGGAAATGCAAATCAAAACAACGCTGAGATTTCACCTTACACCAGTCAGAAGGGCTAAGATTAGAAATTCAGGAGACAGCAGGTGTTGGCAAGGCTGTGGAAACACTCCTCCACTGCTGGTGGGGTTGCAAATTGGTACAACCACTCTGGAAATCAATCTGGCGGTTCCTCCAAAAACTGGGCACCTCACTTCCAGAAGATCCTGCTATACCACTCCTGGTCATATACCCAGAGGATTCCCCAGCATGTAATAAGGATACATGCTCTACTATGTTCATAGCAGCCCTATTTATAATAGCCAGAAGCTGGAAAGAACCCTGGTATTCTTCCTCAACAGAAGAATGGATGCAAAAAAATGTGGTATATATACACAATGGAGTACTATTCAGCCATTAGAAACAATGAATTCATGAAATTCTTAGGCAAAGGATGGAGCTAGAGAATATCATACTAAGTGAGGTAACCCAGTCTCAAAAGATCAATCATGGTATGCACTCACTAATAAGTGGATATTAGCCTAGAAAACTGGAATACTCAAGACATAATCCACACATCAAATGAGGTAAAAGAAGAACGGAGGAGTGGCCCCTAATTCTGGACAGACTCAGTGTAGCAGTATAAGGCAAAACCAGAACAGGGAAGTGGGAAGTGGTGGGTGGGAGGAGAACAGGGGGAGGGAAGGGGGCTTATGTGACTTTTGGTGAGTGGGGGACCAGAAAAGGGGAAATCATTTGAAATGTAAATAAAAATATATCGAATAAAATAAAATAAAATTTAAAAAAATAGAAAAAAAGATAATTCCCTGAATTCTCAATGTTGTCTTATTATTTTAGTGAATAAAACAATTGATACTTGGAAGGATTAAACAGTTTGCAACTGTACTATTAAAGATAAAGAGCCAGGCAGAGTCTGGAAGGCTCTGAAGCCCTCAGTTTCTTCACAATTCCTTCCTGAGGTATCACAGAGGGTACAGATAATTGGGAAACAATGATAAAGTTAAAAATGATCAAAGTACATCACATACATGTATGAAAATGTCATAGTAAATAATAAATATGTGTTAATAAAATAAATAAAAACTGAATTACTAGTTGACACCAAAAATTGTATCAGAGTTAACTTAGAAATACTAAATATGATAGAACTAACTGCATGTAGAAGAAAGACTACAATTCTTAAGGCATTAACAAACAAGACAAACTTGTTCCATACAAAATGGGAGGCTGCTATGAAAACTGTTCAGAAAGTCTTTATGGCCAAGGCTGCCTACAGATTTGCACCTTCTAATTGAAAGGTCCAGTTCCCACCTTTGGGATTCAAAACCAAGTCACTCACTCATCCACTGTACTTCATTCTGTATGTATAAGAACATAAGATTAAAGACAGGTGGGAGACAGCTGTCATCTTTATTCTTTTTGTAATGGTATTTATTTACACACATGTATGGGAATGGCAGCACATATGTGTACAGGATTATGTGGAATTAAAAATCAGGTCATTCTATCACAGTCTGAGAAAGAGATGATAGTTATTTTTGGTATATTCAAAATCCTTTAACAAAACAAGTGGAGAGTTGTGGATGGAACTCCTGATTCAGGATGATGGTTCTACTTCTGTAGGAGGGTCTCAAGCACTTAGAGAGTAAAGCCTCATGGGAGGACATCATCACAGTAACTTAGCTTTATTTGTAGTTCTTTACTATCACATTTACATCACATGTGGTAAAAAATGAAATTCTTGGGAGAAAAGACTAAACATGTTTGATATGGAAGATTTAGTCATTTTTTTCTCTGCCGTTTCTCTTTCATGCATGCTGTAACAGACTGAAGCTTTCTTATTAGTTTCCATTAAAATAAGAAAGGAAAAACAAGTCTATACATGTATATGTGTCTAAATATATAGTCTTTTTCTGAGTATTGACCAAACAGCAATTTTCTGTTCATTGCATTTTATAAACAAATGCTGCTCTTTGGGATAATATTATGGAATTGTCTTTGTCTTTAACGTTGGGTAGTCATCTCCAACAAAACAAAATTAGGCAAACTCACTTCATGAGCTTTTATTTTATTTTTTGATATATTTGAAATCAATCAGTGTTCTATCAGGGGTCGGGGCTGTGGATACATGAAATAAAGCAATCCCAGATACCCAGAGTGGATTAGTGAGGAAGTTATGAAGTTTGCTGATTGGTCACTGCTAAGAGAGGGAAAGTAGGAGAAGTAGAGTGGAGGAAAGGGAGGGTGAGGGAGAGGATTTCTTCTGAACATCTATCCATGAACATACAGGTGACATTTATAGAACTTGGTGAGTTTCAAAATTGATTGCATGAAGGGAAAAGCTTCAGTGAAGTTGGAAAATGACTTGGATAGGAAGGAATGCGCAGCATTATCAAAAATATTATGCCTATGATAATTTAAAACCAATATATACAGAATGTGTTTCCAGATAAACTGCTCTAAGATTTGATAAAAATAATAGAGTCTCCAACTTGAAATTATATGTACAATTGAATGGGAAGTATCTCATGTCCACACACTGATATTTTCAAAGTGATAAGATCCTGAATACTTTTGTTGTACTTGGGAGGTAGATTGGTTTGCTTCCATGCATGTGGACATTGATATTGATTTCTCATACATGTATATATGTATGTATGTAGACTGTAGCAGATATGAATAAAGCCTACTGAATGTAATTCAATCCCCAGAACCCAGAGAGTTTAAGGAAGGAACAAATTCTCTCATACTTTCTCCCTCTCCCTTCCTCCACAGCAATACAGAGAATAAGCAATGGTTCCAGGCCCAGTCATAAGCAAGTCACTTACCACACCTCTCTTAAGTCTCAGAGAACATTGCGGCAGAGGAATCAGGAAGTACACAGGAGCTAGAAGACAGTGTGAAAATCTACAAATTCCTTTTTTTTTCTAGATGCGATGCAACATCTGTATGTTATTTGCACTGCAACACCAGTCCCTTAGTAGTTACCAGGCAGTGGCTCTTAGCGCCATATGCTTCACCTGTGCACTGCTGATTAGTGATAGTCAGTGAAAGAAATAAACCGCTCTCAAACAGAACACTCCTCCATTGACGATGGGAGTACAAAATTGACAACCACTTTGGAAATCAATTTGGTAGTTTCTCAGACAACTGGAAATAGGTTTACCTTAATACACAGCTATACCACATCTGGGCACATACCCAAAAGATGTTCCAATATACCACAAAGTTGACACTTGCTCAACTATATTCATAACAGCTTTATTCATAGCAGTCAGAAACTAGAAACAACTTAGATGTCCCTCAGCTAAAGAATGAAGAAAAATGTGGTGTGTTTACACAATGGAATGCTATCCAGCTATTAAAAACAAAGACATCATGCCTTTTGCAGGCAAATGGATAGAGCTTGATAATATCACTCTGAGTGAAGCAAACAAGTCCCCAAAGGACATGTATGGTATCTACTCCCTAATAAGTGTAAATTAGACATAAAATGTAGGATACCCATGCTACACTCCACAGAACAAAATAAACTAAACAAGAAGGAAGTCACAAGAGATGACACTTGAATTTCACTTAGAAGGGAATAAAATTATTATAGAATTCAGATGGAGGGTGAGAACTGGATGGGGGAGGAGATGAAGAGGAAAATAAGGACATTCAGGATCAGGTGCGGGGAGGGACAGGAGAGATAGCCAGATGGCCATGTGAATGATATCTGCAGCTAACAGGTAAGTGGAGGTAGGGGGCCAACTCCAAGAAGAGAAAGAAACCTTCGATAAGGGCACTGCCCCAAAATCTTGCAGATATGGAACCTGAAGAGGCCATCTCCTGTAACCAGGCAGGAACCCCAGTGGAATGATAAGGACACCAACCCATCCACAAAGCTTCCAACCCAAAATTTAACCTCTCAACTAAAAATGCCGGGCCAGCAGATGAAACAGAGACTTGGAATAAAGCAGTGACTAAGGGAATGGCTAACCAATATCCAGCCCAACTTGAGACACATCCCATGGACACGCACCAGTCTCTGACACTATTATCAATACTCTGTCATTCTTGAAGACAGGAGTCTAGCATGGGTGTCCTCTGAGAGATTCTGTAGAAACCCAGGAGCTGACAAAGAAAGAAGCAGACACCCACAGCCAAACCATGGATGCAGCATGGGGACTCATTGAAGAACAGGAGGAAGGATTGCAGGCCCTGAAGGGCATAGGAACTCCAAAGGAAGACCATCAGAGTCAAATATCCTGGAGCATTTAGACTCTCAGAGACTGAAGCAGAAACTGAAAAACTAGGACTTCCTGCACATATGAGCAGATGGGCGTCTTGGTCTTTATGTGGGTCCTGAATAAGTGGAGTGGGGCTATTCAATAAGATGTTTCCTTTGCCATGTCTTCTACCTGGGGTGCGTGGTCTGGTTTCTATAGGAGAGGATGCACCTCACAGAGAATTGAGAATTGACATGACAAGGGTGGGAGGTTACCAAGGAGGACCCACAACTGCAAAATAAATAATAAATAAATAAATAAATAAGGTAAAAAAAAGAAAAAGAAAGAAAAGTAAAAGAAACTGTACTCTAGTTTTATACCCAGTGGTGAACCCACCAGACTCTACCAAATAACTCCAAACTTATGAACTTATGATCACTGAGAGCCGTAACTATCTATCATAAACACTTAGGAGGATGTGTGGACTGACAGGTACAGTAGCAAATTGGGGAGTGAGAGTCAGAATCTGCATTGCATTTGTGTGCACATCTACTAATGTCAAAATTCATTGAAATAAAAAAGACCAACATTGTGTGGATGAAATCCTGATGTGAATGAGTTTTTAAAGAATGTGAATTAAAGAATTAGAGAGTTTGCCTTTTAAGAACTCCTATAAGAATTTCTCCTGTAAATGACAACAAGTAAGACTGGTATATTTTTGTTTGTTTTCTTTATGAAGTTCTGGATACAGTTCTAATCTGTCTTTGAACTGTAACCTTATTCCCAAAATGAAAACTTTAGAGTGGTTTAAATATATACCAATATTGTAAGTGATTATTAAAATTAATAGTATATATTTTCTTTGTGGAGGTTATACATGAATTTTGCAATATTATTGGAACATAAAATCAGAAAAATTTAAATAATATAAATAAAATAATTATTATACTACCATCCAGTAGCTAATACTTGAATGACTTTCTGTTTATTTAAGACAGGACATCATATAGCCAGGGTTGATCTGGGCAGAAAAAAACTTTGAGCTTCAAATCCTCTTGCTTCTGCCACAAGATTACTATGACTACAGGCATGATCCACATCTGGCTGCTTGATTGTATTTTGGTTTTGGAATGCAGGTCAGACTCCCTTGGATTTGTTCCTTGGTTTTCTTGTTCTGCCTCCCAGGTGCTGGGATTACAGTTGTGTGCTATTCTGTCAAACTTGCCTAAGAGGTACTGAATAAGTGCATAGGTGAAAAACTCTGGCAAAGAATCTGAACACCCTCTCTGGTAGGAAGCAGGTTGTATGTGTTTGAGAATTGCAATCATATAGTCATTGTTCTAATTTTCAACCCAGAAATTGTTGATGAAGCCAGTTTTGGACAGGGTATAAATCAAGAGGCAAGGTTGTCATTTAATCAAAATCTAGATAGCAAAACAAATATTGGACTTTATCTAGCCCCAAGGCTATAGTCTACTAACCTTCATTAAAACTTGTTGTGGCTTTTAAGATTCCATCATTTAATCAATTGCTTAATAACCCATGAGTTCTAGTTTGTGCAGTTCATATATGTCAGGGTTTGACCTAGCAGGAGATACACCACAAAGGAGACTGATTGTCCATTTCCCAGAAACTTAGTGCCCAAGTGTTCATAAACCTTTTCCCACTACATGCTAGATTGCTGCTATCTTGATTTTTTGGAGAAGTGGAAGGAGTTGCTGGAGAGTATGATGAAAATACACTGTATGAAATTCTCAAGGAATTAGTAAAAGCATTTTAAAATCTTTTTAAAAGATTTCATCCTTAAGATTTAAACTCATACTAAGATGAAATATTTATATCAATAACGTGCATATCCAATGCACATAGACAAAGCCAATTTTCCAATTTCCATGTCTTTATCTTTATTTTAAATTTTAATTTTAATCTTCTCTGTGTGTGTGTGTGTTTATGTGTGTGTGTGTATGTGTGTGTGTGTGTGTGTGTGTGTGTGTGTGTGTGGTATGAACACACATAAATGCAGCTACCAAGAAACACTGGGAGCTTCAACATAGCTGAATGTTTCCATTCACCAGCAGTCAACGTTTGAAATGCTACCCCAAGTGTTATGGCATTAGGAAGAGAGATTCTGTAAGGTGATTAGGTCATGAGGTCTGACTCTTTGAAACTGAGTTTATTCTTTCAAGAAGTATTGCTAAGGGGCAGCTTTTACCCTATCTAAACTGTGTGAGGACACATCAGAGAGAACCTTTATACTGAAGAAAACCTGACCTCAAAACCTGCCAGAGCTAAATCTAGAATTCTCCAGCTCTCACAGCCTAGAGAATTGAATGTTTACGTTTTATGAGAAGGAAGCGAGCTTTTGAATACAGCATCTTGGATGGAGCAGGGTGGAATTTCAAAGAGAAGGACGCTTGAGCCCAAGCCTGTCCATGCTTGCTGGTATTTTGTTTTGTAATGCTTTGCTGTACAATGTTTCCCACTGAATCTTTTTTTTTTTTTTTTTTTTTTTTTTTTTTTTTTTCTTTTTCTTTTTTTTTTTTTATTATTCGATATAATTTATTTACATTTCAAATGATTTCCCCTTTTCTAGCCCCCCCACTCCCCGAAAGTCCCGCAAGCCCCCTTCTCTTCCCCTGTCCTCCCACCCACCCCTTCCCACTTCCCCGTTCTGGTTTTGCTGAATACTGTTTCACTGAGTCTTTCCAGAACCAGGGGCCACTCCTCCTTTCTTCTTGTACCTCATTTGATGTGTGGATTATGTTTTGGGTATTCCAGTTTTCTAGGTTAATATCCACTTATTAGTGAGTGCATACCATGATTCACCTTTTGAGTCTGGGTTACCTCACTTAGTATGATATTCTCTAGCTCCATCCATTTGCCTAAGAATTTCATGAATTCATTGTTTCTAATGGCTGAATAGTACTCCATTGTGTAGATATACCACATTTTTTGCATCCACTCTTCTGTTGAGGGATACCTGGGTTCTTTCCAGCATCTGGCAATTACAAATAGGGCTGCTATGAACATAGTAGAACATGTATCCTTATTACATGGTGGGGAGTCTTCTGGGTATATGCCCAGGAGTGGTATAGCAGGATCTTCTGGAAGTAAGGTGCCCAGTTTTCGGAGGAACCGCCAGACTGATTTCCAGAGTGGTTGTACCAATTTGCAACCCCACCAGCAGTGGAGGAGTGTTCCTCTTTCTCCACACCCTCTCCAACACCTGCTGTCTCCTGAATTTTTGATCTTAGCCATTCTGACTGGTGTAAGATGAAATCTTAGGGTTGTTTTGATTTGCATTTCCCTAATGACTAATGAAGTTGAGCATTTTTTAAGATGCTTCTCCGCCATCCGAAGTTCTTCAGGTGAGAATTCTTTGTTTAACTCTGTACCCCATTTTTTAATAGGGTTGTTTGGTTTTCTGGAGTCTAACTTCTTGAGTTCTTTATATATATTGGATATTAGCCCTCTATCTGATGTAGGATTGGTGAAGATCTTTTCCCAATTTGTTGGTTGCCGATTTGTCCTCTTGATGGTGTCCTTTGCCTTACAGAAACTTTGTAATTTTATGAGGTCCCATTTGTCAATTCTTGCTCTTAGAGCATACGCTATTGGTGTTCTGTTCAGAAACTTTCTCCCTGTACCGATGTCCTCAAGGGTCTTCCCCAGTTTTTTTTCTATTAGCTTCAGAGTGTCTGGCTTTATGTGGAGGTCCTTGATCCATTTGGATTTGAGCTTAGTACAAGGAGACAAGGATGGATCAATTCGCATTCTTCTGCATGCTGACCTCCAGTTGAACCAGCACCATTTGTTGAAAAGGCTATCTTTTTTCCATTGGATGTTTTCAGCCTCTTTGTCGAGGATCAAGTGGCCATAGGTGTGTGGGTTCATTTCTGGATCTTCAATCCTGTTCCATTGATCCTCCTGTCTGTCACTGTACCAATACCATGCAGTTTTTAACACTATTGCTCTGTAGTATTGCTTGAGGTCAGGGATACTGATTCCCCCAGATTTCCTTTTGTTGCTGAGAATAGTTTTAGCTATCCTGGGTTTTTTGTTGTTCCAGATGAATTTGATAATTGCTCTTTCTAGCTCTGTGAAGAATTGAGTTGGGATTTTGATGGGTATTGCATTGAATCTGTATAGTGCTTTAGGCAAAATGGCCATTTTAACTATATTGATTCTGCCGATCCATGAGCATGGGAGGTTTTCCCATTTTTTGAGGTCTTCTTCCATTTCCTTCTTCAGAGTCTTGAAGTTCTTGTCATACAGATCTTTCACATGTTTGGTAAGAGTCACCCCAAGATACTTTATACTGTTTGTGGCTATTGTGAAGGGGGTCATTTCCCTAATTTCTTTCTCAGCCTGCTTATCCTTTGAGTATAGGAAGGCCACTGATTTGCTTGAGTTGACTTTATAACCTGCCACTTTGCTGAAGTTGTTTATCAGCTGTAGGAGCTCTCTAGTGGAGTTCTTTGGGTCACTTAGGTAGACGATCATGTCGTCTGCAAATAATGATAGTTTGACTTCTTCCTTTCCAATTTGTATCCCTTTGACCTCCTTATGTTGTCGAATTGCCCGAGCTAGTACCTCAAGTACAATATTGAAAAGATAAGGAGAAAGGGGGCAGCCTTGTCTGGTCCCTGATTTCAGTGGGATTGCTTCAAGTTTCTCTCCATTTAGTTTGATGCTGGCTACCGGTTTGCTGTATATTGCTTTTACTATGTTTAGGTATGGGCCTTGAATTCCTGTTCTCTCCAAGACTTTAAGCATGAAGGGATGCTGAATTTTGTCAAATGCTTTTTCAGCATCCAATGAAATGACCATGTGGTTTTGTTCTTTGAGTTTGTTTATGTAGTGGATTGTATTGATGGATTTCCGTATATTGAACCAACTCTGCATTCCTGGGATAAAGCCTACTTGATCATGGTGGATGATCGTTTTGATGTGTTCTTGGATTCGGTTGGCAAGAATTTTATTGAGTATTTTTGCATCGATGTTCATAAGGGAAATTGGTCTGAAGTTCTCTTTCTTTGTTGGATCTTTGTGTGGCTTTGGTATCAGCGTAATTGTGGCTTCGTAGAAGGAATTGGGTAGTGTTCCTTCTGTTTCTATTTTGTGGAATAGTTTGAAGAGTATTGGTGTTAACTCTTCTTTGAAGGTCTGGTAGAATTCTGCACTGAAGCCATCTGGTCCTGTGCTTTTTTTGGTTGGAAGACTTTCTATGACTCCTTCTATTTCTTTAGGCATTATGGGACTGTTTAGATGGTCTAGTTGGTCCTGATTTAATTTTGGTATTTGGTATCTGTCAAGGAAATTGTCCATTTCCTCCAGATTCTCCAGTTGTGTTGAGTATAGGCTCTTGTAGTAGGATCTGATGATTTTTTGGATTTCCTCAGTTTCTGTTGTTATATCTCCCTTTTCATTTCTAAGTTTGTTAATTTGGATACTTTCTCTGTGCCCTTTGGTCATTCTGGCTAAGGGTTTATCTATCTTGTTGATTTTCTCAAAGAACCAGCTCCTGGTATTGTTGATTTTTTGTATGGTTCTCTTTGTTTCTACTTGATTGATTTCGGCCCTGAGTTTGATGATTTCCTGCCTTCTACTCCTCCTGGGCGAAATAGCTTCTTTTTGTTCCAGGGCTTTCAGGTGTGTCATTAAGCTGGTAATGTATGCTCTCTCCATTTTCTTTTTGGAGGCACTCAGGGCTATGAGTTTTCCTCTTAGCACTGCTTTCATTGTGTCCCATAGATTTGGGTATGTTGTGTTTTCATTTTCATTGTGTTCTAAAAAGTCTTTAATTTCTTTCTTTATTTCTTCCTTGACCAAGGTATCATTGAGTAGAGTATTGTTCAGTTTCCACGTGTATGTGGGCTTTCTGTTGTTTCTGTTGCTATTGAAGACCACTTTTACTCCATAGTGATCAGATAGGAGGCATGGGATTAGTTCGATCTTCTTATATTTGTTGAGGTCTGTCTTGTGACCAATTATATGGTCGATTTTGGAGAAGGTACCATGAGGTGCTGAGAAAAAGGTATATTCTTTTGTTTTAGGATAGAATGTTCTATATATATCTGTTAAATCTAATTGGTCCAAAGCTTCAATTAGTTTCATTGTGTCCCTGTTTAGTTTCTGTTTTCCTGATCGGTCCATTGAGGAAAGTGCAGTGTTGAAGTCACCCACAATTATTGTGTTAGGTGCAATGTGTGCTTTTAGTTTTAATAAAGTTTCTTTTACAAAAGAGGGTGCCCTTACATTTGGGGCATAGATGTTCAGGATTGTCAGTTCTTCTTTTTGTATTTTTCCTTTGACCAGCAAGAAGTGTCCCTCAGGGTCTCTTTTGATGACTTTGGGTTGAAAGTCAATTTTATCTGATATTAAAATGGCTACTCCAGCTTGTTTCCTGAGACCATTTGCTTGTAAAATTGTCTTCCAGCCTTTTACTCTAAGGTAGTGTTTGTCTTTGACCCTGAGGTGTGTTTCCTGTAAGCAGCAAAATGTAGGGTCCTGTTTACGTATCCATTCAGTTAGTCTGTGTCTTTTTATTGGGGCATTAAGTCCATTGATGTTAAGAGATATTAAGGAATAGTGATTGTTACTTCCTATCATTTTTGACGTTATTTTTTAAATTTGAATGCTTAACTTCTTTTGGGTTTGATGAAAGGTTACTATCTTGCTTTTTCCAGGGTGAAGTTTCCCTCCTTGTATTGGTGTTGTCCTCCTATTATCCTTTTTAGGGCCGGGTTTGTGGATAGATATTGGGTAAACTTGGTTTTGTCATGAAATATCTTAGTTTCTCCATCTATGGTGATTGAGAGTTTTGCTGGATATAGTAGTTTTGGTTGGCATTTGTGTTCTCTTAGAGTCTGCATGAGATCTGCCCAGGACCTTCTAGCCTTCATAGTCTCAGGTGAAAAGTCTGCTGTGATTCTGATAGGTCTTCCTTTATATGTTACTTGGCCTTTTTCTCTTACTGCCTTTAGTATTCTTTCTTTGTTTAGAACATTTGGTGTTTTGATTATTATGTGACGGGAAGTATTTCTGTTCTGGTCCAGTCTGTTTGGAGTTCTGTAGGCTTCTTGTATATTCATGGGCATCTCTCTCTTTAGGTTAGGGAAGTTTTCTTCCATAATTTTATTGAAGATATTTTCTGGCCCTTTAAGTTGTAAATCTTCACTCTCCTCTATGCCTATAATCCTTAGGTTTGGTCTTCTCATTGTGTCCTGGATTTCCTGGATATTTTGGGTTACAAGCTTTTTGCATTTTGCATTTTCTTTAACTGTTGAGTCCATGGTTTCTATGGAATCTTCAGCATCTGAGATTCTTTCTTCTATCTCTTGTATTCTGTTGTTGATATTTGTATCTCTGTCCCCTGATTTCTTCCCAAGGCTTTCTATCTCCAAAGTTGTCTCCCTTTGAGTTTTCTTAGTCGTTTCTACTTCTGATTTTAGATCCTGAATGGTTTTGCTTAGCTCCTTCACTTGCATGTTTGTGTTTTCCTGTAATTCTTTAAGAGATTTTTGTGTTTTCTCTTTCATGAGCTCAGCCTGTTGACCAAAGTTCTCCTGTATTTCTTTAAGAGATTTTTGTGTTTCGTCTTTCATGACCTCAGCCTGTTGAGCAAAGTTCTCCTGTATTTCTTTAAGTGTTTTTTGCATTTCCTCCTTGTTGGCTTTTGTATTCTCCTGGATTTCTTTCAATGATTTTTGTGTTTCCCTTGCAAGGGCTTCTACCTTTTGATCCATTGTCTCCTGAATTTCTTTATGTATGACCTTCATGTGTTCCTGTACCAGCATCATGACCAGTGATTTTAAATCCAAATCTTGTTTTACTGGTGTGATGGGGTATCCAGGACATGTTGGTAGAGGAGAATTGGGTTCAGATGTTGCCATATTGCCTTGATTTCTGTTAGTGACGTTCCTGCGTTTGCCTTTTGCCATCTAGATCTCACTGGTGTTAGTTTATCTTGTCAGTGCTGGACTCACCAGTGCAAGCTGCCCCTTCCCAGTTGGCCTCTGGTGCACAGCTTACCTCCTGCACTGCTTGTAGACAGTGTGCTGCTGCCCAGGCTGTTCAGATCCCAAAGCAGGCACCCGAAGGCTCCCGCTGGGGCCCGCTGGATTCACTGGAGCACACTGACTTCTCCCAGCTGGCCGCCCGGAAGCCCAGCTAGCCACTTGCAGGACTTGGAGATGTAATGCTGCCGCCCAGACTGATCTGGATCCGGAAGCGGAGAGAGTAGAGCTAAGGGCTTCTGCCTGGGGCCTTGCCCCAGATTGTGTCTGTGGAGCAGATGGAGCCCGTGTGCACTCCCAGGGAGTGCCGACGGTGTATGCTACTGTGACCTCCCCTGAGTTCCGCTCACTCCGCTGGGCAGCCGATCTGCCAACCGGGCTATCGC
Organism: Apodemus sylvaticus; assembly: GCF_947179515.1. Lineage (NCBI taxonomy): Eukaryota > Metazoa > Chordata > Mammalia > Rodentia > Muridae > Apodemus > Apodemus sylvaticus. The sequence goes on from NC_067473.1 coordinate 110,677,463, forward strand.
ACACAAGGTTAGCCTGGCCGCCCAGTCCCTGAGTCCAGGCAAAAGCCTGGGAGGCCAAGGTCCGAGCAAAGTTCCCCTACGGCTTTGACTGTTAATTGGGTTTGCCAGGTGACTAGGATGGCGGGCGTGTGCGCCCGCGCTCCCTGAAAGCGCCGGGAGAGTCTGCTTTGCTAACAATCGCCTGGGCGGGTTGACTCACAGATGGCCCACCAAGCCGCCCAGTTCTTGGGGTCAGTCCTGTGCCTTTTGGGGCCTGGACCCCCGCTTTGTTAGCCTTAGGCTATGCCTGTTACAGGTCTGCCCGCCTGAGCTCTCTGTCGTCCTGCAGGCAAAATGGCGGCGGCGTGCTCGCAGGCCTGGGCAAAAAACCTCCTGGTTGGGTTGGCACCCCGATGGCCCCCCGACCCGCCCAGGGCCTGGGTGCAGGCCAACGCCCGTCGGGCTCAGACCACCGCGGTGTTGGCCTCGGATTATGTTTGTGTACCTCAGTCTGTCCGATTCCTGGAGTACGGAACCAAGATGGATGCTCCTCTCCTGACTGGTGGGAGGCCAAGTTCTGAAGTGGCCTCCGTGCAGGAAAGGCGCCGCACAACTGCAGCTGCTTGCTGTCCGGCTGGTCAGCGAAGGTCAGTGGTCGTGGGCGCAGGGCCTAACTGGTCCCTGTGACGCCTTGGTTCCACTGCTGATGGCCCTTCAGCTGGAGCAGCCACTGCTGCCGCTGCTGCCGCCGCCGCCGCCACCCGAGTCTTCTTCCCACTGAATCTTATGTGTTCCAGATAATAAGATTTCTGTCAAAGTCCCAAAGGATAAGCATCGCCCCAGCATAATGACAGCTGTTCTACAATAAATCAGGACAGAGCTCATCCATGCACAAGATTTTCTAAGTTAATAAAATATTGATTAGTGGAAGTGTATGGTATATAATCAATGAGGAACAAGATCTCCTTAGGTTGTATCAATGTAGTTTTTTTCCCCTCAGTGCTAGTCCCTCTATAGTTGACAAGACCACAGAATATGAAATCTGAATGCAGGTGTGCATGTGTGTGTGTGTGTGTGTATTTGCAATACTTTCTAAAGAAAGACCCCCTTTCTCTTGATATGCTTTGTTTTTTGAAATGAGACTGACAACGGTGGTAATAAGAGAATCTAACTATTATAATCAATTTAGTGAGCATCGCCATCAGAGTATGGGTAGCAGATGACAGATGGCTTATGAGGGACCCTTCATAGTAAGGTAGTAGCTATGTTAATTATTGCCTCAAAGCATCAAATCACAAAGGAGTATCCAGCTTGCAGAATGGAAAGAAGAGCCAAGTGCTTTAGAAAGAAGGGAAGCTTGGAGCTCCCTGCCTGCAATGTTGGGAAGCCAAGTTTAAATAGCCTCTTGGTGAGAACAAGAGGAAGCACATTATTTTCCTTCCTATTGCCTGTCTCTCTTCACTTAAAGATGCAGTGGATGCTTTGTTACAGGCGTCTATGAAGATTAATTATTTGACAAGTACTAAGTGCTATGGATGTGTTCCATGGAACCTGCTCATTAATCAACATGTAAGTTCCAGTCTTGGTCAGCGGGCATCTTTCAGAGACTACTCTTATGTCCATTCTACACTTGTAGAAACAGAGCAAGAAGTAAAGAATTGTTTCATATTTAATACCTGGAACTAAGTCTGGATTTTAGTGGTAATTGCTTGATGCCCCTCTGACTTCTCAGGATCCCAATTTAGGATACTATAATGCCTTGTAGAGGAAGAACATTTGAAACATCTCAGTAAGTTCCCAGTTAACTGAGCCATAATTTGGAAATAGAGTTGAGAATATCCATGATGGTCACATGACATGGGTCTCCAATGTGGTTCAAAGGCGATTCGGAGAATGGGGGAGTTTGTGAATATCTTCAGAAATTAGATTTCTGACAGAAACTTTCAGAATTATAGCTAGTATTGAATTCTGGAAGAACTGGAAAATATATCTAATGAATCCTTGTTGGACATCTTTGGATGCATCCATTTCTCTACAACAGCAACAAGCAAGCAAATGTTTTGCTCCCAGGCCATGTGCCACCTCACATACTCTAAGTTATTATGCCAATGCAACAAAATACAGAGAACATTGAAATCTTTGACAAAATTAAAGCAATTCTATATGTGAAAGCAAGTCTTGTTGGAATGTTCATGAGCCAACATAGGATGGTATTTTATTCTACAAGTAAGTCTGTTCTTTTCTAATTCTGTGTGCCTTTCATAATTTGAGGAACTAAAAGTACATACTAAGGTAAACACATAAAATAATTAGTTATTATTTTTCATAGCACTCACAGAATTCAACAGTCCACTAAAGAGGAGAGTGGAGTATAAGTGTTGAAACTTCAATTCACTAATCTCTCTCTCTTTCTCTTTCTCTTTCTTTTCTCTCTCTCTCTCTCTCTCTCTCTCTCTCTCTCTCTCTCTCTCTCTCTCTCTCTCTCTTTATGTGTGTGTCTGTCTGTCTATCTGTATATAACTGCATGATTGTGTTTGTTAAGTGTGAGTGCAGTGTATAGTCCACATATATGTAAGTATACACGTCATGTGATTTTAGAATCAGAAATTGATGTCAAGTGTCTTTCTTAGTTACCCATTAGCCTATGATGTTTTAAAATAAGGTCTCCTAAAATGAACTGTTGGTCTTCATTGTCTGATTACTGAGATCCAGAGATCTTCCTATTTCTGTCTTCAATAGCTGAGATTATAGAAGTGTGATACCAGTTCTACTTTGCTGTGTGCTAAGAATATGGACTCAGGACTTCATGCTTTCAGGCCTTGCACTTTAACAACAGTGATATCTTCCTAGTCTTGGACAAATAGACATTTTAATAAATGGATAAATTCCTGCAAATTTTCATACTTAAAATTCCCTTACAGATCTAGAAATAAGATCGCATAGTTCTCTTTCCTTAAAGGCTATTTTTAAAGTAAGTCATTATTCATGGGTAAATTGAACACCTAAGGAGGTCTCAAAATATCACACTGCTTAAGACTGAATAATGTGGGAAACATATGCACTATGTTTATTTGTATGACTGTTATCCTATCCTTTTCACTACTGTAACATTTTAGGATTGTTTAGACATGCATTCAATATTATCCATGTCAATGTAGCAAGAAGCAGCAGCTCTATTCCCCAAAGAAACACAAGCAGAGTGCCACACTCATTTGTTATGAATAAGCAAAGAGTACAGTATGCCTTTCTCATTAGCATGGCGATTCATACAGGAATATGTGTGTGTGGCGTGGGGCATGTATGGCTTAGTTTACTCTCGAGTTATGATCTTACATTTCTAGAGTGGCAGAAGCTGAAATGTATCTTATTTTTTAACCTTGGAATGAAATTGTATTCCACAAGGGATTTATTTCACAAAACAATTTTTAAAACATTTCAAATGTGCAAATACTTTATAGCTATGCAGAGCCTGTGTCCCTCAGAATTAGAGTAGTTAACTTTCTGAGTTGAAAGCGAACACTGATAAAACATTTCTGTTTTCTAAGGATAGTGTAAGTCCTGTAAAGTGCTGTCACTCAGTGATGATCCTCTATGGCAGATGCTACTCTAATTAATGCTTTCCTTCACTGCAGCATCATTCTCTCCAAAGAAAATCTCTGAGAGAATAAAAAATGTCCTGTTATTAGCTTTATGTAAGCACCAGAAGCCTTGCCTATCAACAGAGTACTGAAATAAATAGAACATCATCAGAAAAACATTCTAGACCAGAAAGATTCTAAAAAGAAATCCTCTTAGTAGCTTATGACACATTATTTGAAACAAAAGTGAAATTTTGCATTCAATGGTCATTCTAATGATCACTGTTGGCTACACATTGTTCACAAAAATAACACAGAATGCATGTATATGATACACTGATGAACAGTCTAAGGTAATGATGTCATTTTCACCTTTGCTATAACCCTTAATTGCTCCTAAGCATGTTACAAATTTTTGTTCCACAAAAATGCAAATTAAAACTGTCTCTATTTTTCCAAAGCAATTTCATACAATTTACTTTCTGACTTCCTTTTCCAAAAGAATAAACTGACAGAAAATCTCTCTAACTTGTTATGAATCCTGAATTTCACAAGTTGAAAACATAATAACCGGTGCTGTAGAGATGACTCAGTGTTTAGGAGCACTTGATTTTGCAGAGAACCTAATCTCGAACTGTCATCCCTTCTCACAACTGTTTATAACTCCAGGATCTGATACCAAATTCTGATCTCCATGGACACCATTGGCTACACATACATACATGTGCATATGTGCAAGAAAACACACATGCAAGAAAAAAAACACTCATATATTTAAATAAATTAATATGAAAAATAAATAATAATTAATTTAAAATAGAAATGTTGGCATAATTTAATCATATATGTTGGAAGTGTATTCTATCTATACTACAAGATAATTTTTTTGCTTTTAGATTTATTGAATTAGGAGAACTCTCTCTGTTTCTTTCTTTCACTCTATAATACACACATACACACACACACACAGAGCTTTTAATGAGCATAATACAATATAATAAAATAATTCTTTATATTCATCTGGTTTCCATGATTCAGAATTTCCAGCTTAAATGCATAACTTGTTCAGACTTTGCACATGCTCAATGAACACACACACTACAATACGGAAAAGGAAAACTCTCATTAAATTCTAGGAGTGAAAAAGAAAAGCAAGAAAAAACACATGGTGTGGTATCTAGTTTTTCTTTAAGCCATTGCTTACTGCCACTAATATGATTAACTGAAATTCTGGATCATGGTTGAAGGGCCACCTGGCAGTGGGCCCTGCCATTGGTAAATCCATCCTTGGCGTTGTTTCCCCCTTTGTTCTAACATCCATATCTCTAGCAATCAATCTGCTGTCATGGTGATGTTCAAAGCAGATTTCTAGAATAGCTTTCTCGTTCTTTGCTCTGCATCGTTAATGTTCTTTCTACTTCTAGGTGATCACTTATAATACACTGACAACAAATGCAGCAGCATTGTGTCCACAGATACATAAATCTGCATAGGACACATTTCATATTGTTTAAACATGGAACAAAGAAAGATTATCACAGGGTTGCCTATAAACACAAGGGGTCTGGGCATATGGAGATGTGCTGTCAATGCAGAAATGATTTGAATGGATTGTAGGGACAGATGCACACTTTGCATGCAGGTACGACGATGCTGATCTGAAGACCCAAGAGTTTATGTTGAGGAACAATGCAGCCCACACCCATGCTGCTGGCAGAAGAGCTAGTCCCCTATGCAGACAAGAGTGAAAACTTGAGATGAGCCAGAAATACAACAAAAGGTAGAATAATTGAAGATGGATGAAGAGCTAGTTAAACTATCACTTACAATATGTCCTTTTGTTGAGAGAACTCTGTAATAGCAAATCCCTGAACAAACAGATTAATTTGTAAATAGATTGCAAAAAAATTGTGGATATTAGTAAGATATTCCTAACAACAGTAATATATAGTTAATTGTGGATGCATTCATTTAAAATATTAATTGTAAAATCATATATGTTAAAGAAAATGCCCACATCTATACAAGAATACACATTCTCTTGTATATTACACAGTTTTAGAAAGCAATCTCTGGAAGTCAGACACTTGGCCATGGTATTTAATTTCTATAATACATGTACACACGCATATTATCTAGCAAGAAAATATACAATACTTAAAAGTATAAAATGGGTTTATCTTTACAATATAAAATGAGAATCTCTAATATGTGATGTATAATAAAGTACATTAATCTCTGATATTCATTTCACTTAACATTTTTTAAATAGTGTGATAATGATGTTTTCATGTCAAAAGCTTATCTGAACATAGAACAATCTTAAGAATATAAAAAAAAGATCTGTGGTTCATGACATTGAAATAAGGTTTGATAAATATCATGTGATGTTAGATTGTAGAATGAAATTAATTGTGCTAATGGAAGAGAAAATTATTAAACTTAACCACTAAAAATTAGAGTTCTGGGTAAGAGAGATGGATCAGCAGTTAAGAGCATGTGTTGCTCTTCCAAAGGACTTGGGTTCTGCTTCCAGCATTCATATCAGATGAATCTCAGCTACTTGTTTCACCAGCACTAGGAAAACTGATGTCTGATGGCCCCTGGGGACACCCACACACATGCAGCAAACACACAGAAATATACAAGAATGATAATAGTAAATTAGAATAAGACTGCCTACAGCATGTGTAACTAGTAATGTGGTACCTACTTTTGCACAGCAGTGGCAGAATACTGAGCATTAGCTTTATGAAAATGGAACAACTGAGTATCAGTACCTTCAGAGCCTTCACTTCACTGTGACCTGTTTCATCATCCTGAGGTCCATTCTGAAGCAGACAGTCACTGTGACAGATGCTCTTCAGACTGTAGCAGATGTAGGGAGAAGAGGTTGCTGTCAACCAGTTGTAACCTCAGAGTGACATGCTAACGCCCTATTTCCTGCACACAGAACTATCCCCCAGAGTCACAATAAGCTCTAAAAATAGCAGCCCCAGCTGGAGCCAAGCATTCAAAAGATAAGCATGCACTCATAATATGGGAAATAGATAAATTTGTAAGAGATCTATACCAAATACAAGAAGCCCCAAAATATGGAATAAGTGAGGAGGCATTGATATATTTCTTTGTTTCTGGACTGATTATCTAAAATGTTGGTACAAAGAGAAAATGTAATCTAATAATAAAACTAGAAAGTAGTATTGACAAATTATTAAATAATAGACGATCTATAGCATGGTACTATCACTTTGTATGAACACTGAATATGTAAATTCTGAAAGGCTAAGATAAAAGATAAACACTCTTGGAATACTCAACAAAATTTCTATAGTGCTTCCCTCTGGTTCAAATACAGGTCCTAATTCTTTTAGTCTGGAACACAGAACGACATATAAAAACAATCCAGTGTTGGCAATGTTGATGCTGACCTGGGCGTCACATTTGGGAAAACATGATTCAGTGTGGTGTGCTTATGAGTATTTCTGCTTCTATATGCTTATATTAATGCCCTCAAATTTTATTATATATGACCTATTATATTTCATATTTCAAGTTGGTTTAAAATACATGTGTGTGCATGTGTGTGTGTGTTTGTGTGTGTTGCTATGCATATGTGTCTCTGTGTACTGAATCAAATGCTCATGTGGAGGCAAGGGAAGGGCATCAATTGTCCTGATTTATCACTATCCACTTTAAATTTTTTAGGCAAAGTTTCAGTTCCCCCAGGGTCTACCTTTCTTCACTACCCCATGATGGAGTTACTGGCCCAGGCTGCCATAGCATGGATTGTAAATATAGATGTTGGTGATGGAACTCATGTCTTCACACTTGAGAAACAAGTTGTCCTACACGCAGCACTGCTTCATCGGTCCCATATTTAATGTTCTTAACTTCATATTCACTTATTATGATTTAAAGTAAGTCATAACAATATAGTTCTCACTCCTCCACTGCTGGTGGGGTTGCAAATTAGTACAACCACTCTGGAAATCAGTCTGGCGGTTCCTCAGAAAATTGGGCATGTCACTTCTGAAATATCCTGCTATACCACTCCTGGGCATATACCCAGAGGATTCCCCAGCATGTAATAAGGATATATGCTCCACTATGTTCATAGCAGCCCTATTTATAATAGCCAGAAGCTAGAAAGAACCCAGGTATCCATCAACAAAAGAATGGATGCAAAAAATGTGGTATATATACACAATGGAATACTATTCAGCCATTAGAAACAATGAATTCATGAAATTCTTAGGCAAATGGATGGAGCTGGAGAACATCATACTAAGTGAGATAACCCAGTCTCAAAAGATCAATCATGGTATGCACTCACTAATAAGTGGATATTAGCCTGGAAAACTGGAATACCCAAAACATAATCCACATATCAAATGAGGTATAAGAAGAATGGAGGAGTGGCCCCTGGTTCTGGAAAGACTCAGTGCAGCATTATAAGGCAAAACCTGAACAGGGAAGTGGAAGGGATGGGTGGGAGAACAGAGGGAGGGAAGGGGCTTATGTGACTTTCAGGTAGTGGGGGACCAGAAAAGGGAAAATCATTTGAAATGTAAATAAAAAATATATCGAATAAAATTTTAAAAAAATTAAAAAAAAAAACAATATAGTTCTCATCAATTCTTGTGTCATAGCCTTTGCCATCTTAAGGGAAAATCAGCAAAACTAGTTTTGATTTAACAAAACAGTTGGTAAGACAATTTGCATAACTAAGGCGATTCATTGAAATTTTAATTAAACATATGTCCTACATCACTGAAGTAATTTAAAAATAATGTTTATATTTAGATACTCTTTTTCTTCCTACCAACTTTGAGCCTCTATAAGAATGATAAATTTATTGAAAGTACTTTATTACACAGAAACATGATTTACCTATGTAGGAGCTTAAAGAATACCCACTTAGAATAAATTCATCTATAATTTAAAATAATCTCCAATGTAATATGTTGACTTATTTTCCCATTATTATGCCATTTACAAAAGCTATTAGTTCTTAGACACTTCTTTTAAAATTAACAAGATAGAATGTAAAAGTTAAGAGTCAATACAGTTCCATATTTTCTAGACATTTTATTACAATTTGTATATTAATACATTGCAAATAATGCATTCCCCCATGAAAAATAATTGAGGATTTTTGAGGGGATGGAGAAGTACAAAAATAACTGTATTGTTTGCTAATATGAGTGAAGTTAAGGAAGCTCTACCTGCTCAGTAGATTTACTTCTGATCAGTGCTGTCAATCACTCTCCACCTGCCTAAGTTCCAATGACAACACTACTTAAAAAAAAAAAAAAAAAAAAAAAGCTCAAACATTGGTGTTCTTAGAGATTTTTATAAATTTTGTCTTACCACGTTATCGACAACAAAAGCTGCCCAGTATTCTTTAATTCTGGAGCACAGATGATTCCACTGTAGTTATTAGGAAAAATAAAGCCATTAATTTGGGGTTAACTTGTACAAGTACACAACTATGGCACAGGTATTACTTCAGAAGAGAGATATTTTATTTTTATATTCATTCTTCACTAGGAAAAAAGCCTTCCTTTGGTATTCTACTGTGACTAGTGATGCACATGGCTGATTGCTTAGCTTACACCTACGAAATCTGGGAGAGAGGTTATAGGCAATTTCTGGTTTACAAACCTCCATTATACTGAAAATTATTTAGTATGCTGGCATTGTAATTGAATTAATATTTAAATACTACTAATATTTTTATATAATTCCTACAATCAAATTTAACTGAAATATTAAATTATATATTTTAATTATAGATGAACTAATTAATTAGTATTTTAAGTACTTAGAAAGTGGTAACAAATGAATATATCTGCATAAGTTTAGGGGGGAATCATAAATACTTTTTGACAATTCCTTGTTTTTTCGTAAAAATACAACCATGAAGGTATTTTATGAAATATTTTTATCCTCTCTTATTTATATTTCTATACTATTCCTAAAGTGTATGTAATCTCTGGTGTTAAAAAATAAAATTTTAAATTAATAGAAAATAAATCTAAAATATTTTAGATTATTAAAATATAATATTCTAAGATTATGAAAGGAAACAGAATTTCAAACTAAAACATATTCAACTCATTTTATTAACTGATGCAATTCCATTCATTCTTAGAAAAATAAAAGCAAAATGTAGTAGAATAAAATTAGTGAGTATTTTAAATGTTAAGTAACAGTTTTATTAGTTTAATTTGCTATATTAGAGAACAATGCACATCTTACTGTATGGTTTGGTCATGCATCTTGTTTTTAAACATTGCATATTTTCAGTGAGAGTGGGAAAGGAGTTATAGATAAGAATGAAGAATAGTTAGAAATGTGACTGGTTTACACACAAAGGCATCATCATGTCATCACAGTGCATGCATAGGTATGACAGTATCAAAAAATGAATACACTTAAGAAATAAATGTAGACTAATATCAGTACCAAAGGGAAAGAGGGCGGCTCTAAGAATTTATCATTCCACAAATTCTACCTTATAAAGGAGCATTTAGAAAACCTTCTTGTGAGTAGCAAGATTAGCTGAAGGCTAGAAACCATCTGTGGAATGTTTCCATATAACATGCTGAATCCAGAAAAAAAGGTTTGTGAAATATTATTTTACTTTATGTTCATTCTGTTTTCTGACTTTGGTCTCCCCCTCATTGGCTTGAAAAATATTCTGCATTTCATGAACTAGATAGAAGATAGGAGAGTGACCGGTTCTTTCAAAACTTCATTTCTAAAGAAACTTCATCTACTCATCAGGTGGCATCTTGGAAGTGCATTCCACGGACTTATTTTGATAAAAACCTTGCTGCAGTTTATCAGACTTAAAAGCTCTTCAAAGAAGGGCTGTTTCTCCAAAACATGTACTGGCAAGGATTTTAAACTTAGCAATTTCCTGTGGCTACATAGAGGACAAACAAACCAAGAGTTGGGTAAGAAACAGGTCAACCTCAAAATTCAAAAGAAAACCTTGAAAAGGTGATGTTTGAAAGTCTTTGAATCATTCTTGAGGTGCTCCTTGGGACCTAGCATTCCAGGTCTGTCTGTGAGGTCATAAGCATACTCAGTCAAGACCTAAGAAGCTAATAGACTCTTTCTACCGTCTTGGCTATGAAGCTCTGAACTATGAAGGGTAAGCTAAGTCAGAATTTCAAATGAACTGTCTAATAGTTAGATCCAACATTCACAGAAGACAGACTGGCAAAGATTAGGCGATTGAGTTTATTAAGTTTTTGAAAAATATATTTAATCCTTAGATAATTAATAAATAGAAACCTAGTTTTTCCCGTGACACTTTTAATATTAGAGTTTATTATTTAACTCATTTAACAACTAAAGGCTACATAATGCAGGAAAACAATGAATCAAATTCTGAAATAATGAATAAATAAGCCCATACCTTGCCACAATGTTTCAAAATTTCTGAAGAAAAACTCAGTATTGATGTAAGAAAGTTAATTTGACTACTGTAGTCAGACACTTTGAAGGTTGAGTCACACCAATGATCATAGCATATATATATATATATATATCTACATATACATAGCATATATATATATATAATCTAGAAGAAAACATGCCTTGCAGCATGCAAAATCCAAAGAACACCCACACCAAGTCATAAAAGACCATACCTCATTCCTTATAATATGCTTTGTGTTCAACTGTAAGCCAGATTCCTATAAGGTTAAAATATTTTAATTGAAGCTAAGTGGTTAAGAACACTAAATGCTTGTTCAGAGGACAAGGGCTTGGTTCCCAGTACGTTCATGGTGATTTACAACCATCTATAACCCCAGATCAAAGGAATCTGATGTCCTCTTCTGACCTCATTGGACATTGCATACAAGTGAAGCACATAAAGACATGCAGAAAAAAGAGATAAGTATAAAATATACAAAAATAAATCATTAAAAATAAGAGAGCTATACTAAACATGCTTTCTGAATACAATGAAATGAAAAAACCATGAACACATTGAGATTGAGATTTGGAAATATTACAGAGAGAGAGGAGAGGGAGAGGGAGAGGGAGAGAGGGAGGGAGAAAGAGAGAGAGAGAGAGAGAGAGAGAGAGAGAGAGAGAGAGAGAGAGAGAGAACAAAAAAGCAAACAAAAATAGTAATTCACAAATAGTCAGAGAAGAAAACAGAAATCTAGAAAATGCTCTGACATGAAGTTTAAAAGGAAACATAAAAAATTATGGGTTACATCAAAAATATAGGTTTGTGGGAAATGCATTAGCTCAAAAGACCCACTTTAAGAAAAAAGAAATAAGACAAATCAATAACACTTCTTCACCTTCAAAACAGGTGGGGGGAAGCCCCCCAAAAAAGCACCAGGAAAGAAATAAAGGTGAGAGAAACTGAAATGCATCAGAAAACAGAAAGCATACTTAATATCCCAAAATACCAGAAATTAATTAATTCTTCAAAAGTGTCAGAAATCTTACACACATTTAACAATATGAATAGATTTAAAGAGACAAAGGTTTCAGATGACTGAAATAGAGCAGAATGGTGGAGAGTTGGATTAGCCATTCACTCACACCATATACAGCTTTTGTAGAGATTTGAGTTCAGTTCTCAGAACTGACACTGGGAAGTTCCAACCTTTCATAACTACAGCTTCAGGGGATCAGACTCACCCTCTGACATCTGTGGGCACTGGCATCATATGCACACGACTACAAGCAGAGACACACATATACACAATTCAAAATAAGTGTATAATTAATTGAGAACTTGAATCAATAAAATAGAGAATAAAAAAATTACGAACAAAACAGCACCCTGAAAATCTGAATGCCAGTACTAGTTAGATAAAATAGTCAAATCTCTCCACAGATGTAACCTACTCAAACTACTTTGAGAAATAATAGAAAAGTAAACATAGCTAACTAGGTAGTGAGTTAGTAATTGAAGGCTTCCCAACTATAAGGGCAAATGGCTTCATTGGGTAATTTTGGTAATATTTGATTTACTTGTGCGTGCATGTGTGTGTGTATGAGTGTGTGTGTGTGTGTGTGTGTGTGTGTGCGCACATGTGCACGCGTACCATGGTCAGATGCTTGCAGGCTCTAGAAGAGAGATTTGGGTCCTGAGAGCTTAAGTTCTGGGTTGTTGTGAGCTTCCTGACAGGTGTGATCGCTAGAAATTCACCAAGTGCTGCTAACCTTCAAGCCATCTCTTCTGCCTCTGCTGAAAATTGAAATCAGTAGTTCTTAACCTTCCTAATGCTGTGACCCTTTAATATACCTCCTCATATTATGCTGACTCCCAAAACATAAAATTATTTTGTTGCTTCTTCATAACTGCAATTTTGCTAGTTATGGGTTATAAAGTAAATACCTGGTGCAGTGTATCTGATCTGTAACCTCTAAGGGGTTGCAACCCACAGGTTGAGAACCCTTGGTTTAATCCATTCTGATCTACTCTTAAGCTGTCCTGCAACTCCCACAGAGGAGGAAATAATATGTCTTATTCTGTCATCCACATGCACTAAACAGATTAAAACATCACATATGGAAAATAAAAGCCATAAAAGAATATCCCCTGTGAATAGAAATAACAAATTCATAAAAAAATTGTTCTAGCAAACCAAATTTAGAAGTGTATAAAATTGATCACAGTGCATGACCAACTAGGATTTATTGCATAAATCAAGATTTGTTAAGCATGTAAAAATTAAGCATTTTAACACACCATGTTCACAACATAAAGCACAAAACCACATGCTCATCACAGTGGTCTGGGGGAAAGTATTGGATAACATACAACAATTTGTGTGATTGCTATTTATTTGTAAACACTCAAGAATAGAAAGAAACCTGCTCAGCCTGATAAGCATATCCACAAAGATTTGCTAAGTTCCTGGTTTGTGATGAAGTTATCAAAGCCTCTCTAAGATAATGAATTAATGAAGCATGCTGACTACGAATCATAGCCACATAGAGGTAAAAATGAAGCTACAATATTTTCACTTTTCTATATATAAAACAATACTGTCCACACCCAAAGCAGACAAAATCCTACGTAGATGCTAACATTAATAAACTGAAGAATGTGTACAAGAAAATTGCATCCCATAGATGAATCCCTGAGGTCATATAATGAGAGGTCACTATACAAACCCTAGCTGACACTGTTTTTGCCATCAGTGAGTAATTTGAAAATGAAGCCAACTTTACTTACAGAGCTAGCAAATATATATATATATATATATATATATATTGCTGATACCAGTGAGATTGCTCAGTGGGTAAAGTTGTCTGCTCTTAGGCCTAATGGCAGGAGCTCATTTCCCATAACCCACAAGGTAGAGTGAAAGAGCCCAGCCCACTCCTACAAATGTCTTCTGGCTTCCATATGTTCACTATGGCATGATTGTGCATGTGCTGCAAGCACCTTTACATGCTACACACACACACACACACACACACACACACACACACACACAGAGAGAGAGAGAGAGAGAGAGAGAGAGAGAGACATGTGCACATGCTGCACACAAGCTCAGAAACACATTTAAAAAAAGTTAGAAATTTTAAATTATGTAAATAAATTAAAAGAAACCTCCCTCTATAGACTGGCAGAATTCTTTTTTTTTTATTCGATATAATTTATTTACATTTCAAATGATTTCCCCTTTTCTAGCCCCCCCCCCCCCACTCCCCGAAAGTCCCCTTCTCTTCCCCTGTCCTCCCTCCCACCCCTTCCCAGTTCCCCGTTCTGGTTTTGCCAAATACTGTTTCACTGAGTCTTTCCAGAACCAGGGACCACTCCTGCTTTCTTCTTGTATCTCATTTGATGTGTGGATTATGTTTTGGGTATTCCAGTTTTCTAGGTTAATAACCACTTATTAGTGAGTGCATACCATGATTCACCTTTTGAGTCTGGGTTACCTCACTTAGTATGATGTTCTCTAGCTCCATCCATTTGCCTAAGAATTTCATGAATTCATTGTTTCTAATGGCTGAATAGTACTCCATTGTGTAGATATACCACATTTTTTGTATCCACTCTTCTGTTGAGGGATACCTGGGTTCTTTCCAGCATCTGGCAATTATAAATAGGGCTGCTATGAACATAGTAGAGCATGTATCCTTATTACATGGTGGGGAATCCTCTGGGTATATGCCCAGGAGTGGTATAGCAGGATCTTCTGGAAGTGAGGTGCCCAGTTTTCGGAGGAACCGCCAGACTGCTTTCCAGAGTGGTTGTACCCATTTGCAACCCCAGAATTCTTAAATGAAAACACTTTTCAATTGATTGAATGCAATAACTGACAAAAGCCTAAATACTTTTTTGCTATAAGCAGAATCAGGATATAAAATTAAAGGAACATACCATATAGCAATTTTGAAAAGTTCAAACTGATGATATACTTCCTGGGGTTTTTTTGTTTGTTAGTTTTTTGTTTTTTGTTTTTTGTTTTTTGTTTTTCTGAGACAGGGTTTCTCTGTATAGCCCTGGCTGTCCTGGAACTCACTCTGTAGACCAAGCTGGCCTCGAACTCAGAAATATGCCTGCCTCTGCTTCCCAAGTGCTCGAATTAAAGGCATGTGCCACCATGCCCAGCATACTTCCTGTTATTAAGCTTATTACACAGCTAAAGCAAATATAAGAACTCATGCAATGTGTTTCTGATAAGTATCTAATATCTAAACCCAAAAGAACTCTTTAAATAAAATAACAAGAGTAATAATATAATAATAATTCAGAAAGTATTTTCTTTTGCTGGGTCTTGAGGGAATTTTACTAGCTTTTCCCCAGCAATCAAAGTCCAGGTCACATGTTGAGGTGCAGAATAATTTAATGAAGACCCTTTCCTTTTTGAAAGCATATTTGACACCTTTGTTGAAAATCAAATGGCTGGAAATGTGTAAAGTGATTTTGAATCCTGTATTTTATTATCTTCATTTCTGGTTTTGAGACAATACCACACAGCTTTCACTACTATGGCTCTGTTGTATAGTTTGAGACCAACATTCCATCGTAGTGCTTAGGATTGCTTTGGGTGTTTGGAACTTTTAATTCCATTTGAATGTTAGATTATTTCACAATGGAGACACACACACTCACATGTGCGTGTGTATAATCCATTATATGTGTATGCATATATGTTTGTGTATATATATGCATATATTATGTAAATAATGAGGTTATGAATTTGAAGGGTGGTTTGCAGGAAGGAAATGGTAGAGGAAACTAATAGAAAAGAAACTGGGAAAGAGCCTTGAGCACATGGGCACAGGGGAAAAGTTCCTGAAAAAGAACACCAATAGCTTATGCTCTAAGATCAAGAATTGACAAATGGGAGCTCATAAACTTGCAAAGTTTCTGTAAGACAAAGGACACTGCAATAGGATAAAATAGCAACCAATAAATTCGGAAAACATCTTTACCAACCCTATATCTGACAGAGGGCTAATATCCAAGATATACAAAGAACCCAAGAAGGAAGACTCCAGAGAGCCAAATAAGCCTATTAAAAATGGGGTACAGAGCCAAACAAATGAGGAATATCCAATGGCTGAAAAGAACCTAAAGAAATGTTCAATATCCTTAGTCATCAGGGAAATGCAAATCAAAATAATCCTGAGGTTTCACCTCACACCAGTCAGAATGGCAAAGATCAAAAACTCAGGAGAAAACAGGTGCTTGCAAGGATGTGGAGAAAGAGGAACACTGCTCTACTGCTGGTGGGGTTGCAAGCTGGTACAACCACTCTGGAAATCAGTCTGGCGGTTCCTCAGAAAACTGGTCATGATACTACCAGAGGACCCCGCTATTCCACTCCTGGGCATATACCCAGAAGATTCTCCAGCATGTATTAAGGACACATGTTCCACTATATTCATAGCAGCCCCATTTATAATAGCCAGAAGCTGGAAAGAACCCAGATGTCCCTCAATGGAGGAATGGATACAGAAAATGTGGTATATTTACACAATGGAATACTACTCAGCAATTAAAAACAATAAATTCATGAAATTCTTAGGCAAATGGTTGGAACTGGAACGTATCATCCTAAGTGAGGTAACTCATTCACAAAAGAACACAGATGGAATGCAGTCACTGATAAATAGATACTAGCCCAGAAGCTCTGAATACCCAATACCCAATTCACATATCAAATGATGCCCAAGTAGAAGGAAGGAGAGGCCCCTGGTCCTGGAAAGGCTCAGTGCAGCAGTGTAGGGGAATACTAGGACAGGGAAGTGAGAAGGGATTGATTGGGGACAGGGGGAGGGAAGAGGGCTTATGGGACTTTCAGGGAGGGGGAATCCAGGAAAGGGGAAATTATTTGAAATGTAAATAAAGAATATATGGAATACAAAATATAAAAAGAAAAAAATGGAATGAAATTTATGTCAATATATTATACTCTCAAGAAAAGAAAAAGAAAGAATTAAAAATAAGAATGCCATTGGAAATTTTACGGTATTGCATTGATTCTATAAACTAATTTCTATAATGAAGTCAGGTTCCTAAGCTTTGTGCATAAAAAATGAACACATAATATGAATAGCCATCTATCCAGGAAAAATTTAAGTATTCTCAGTGTTACATATGTTAAAATGTTTAATGTCATTATCAATTAGAAAATGCAAATCTTTTGTTGGGGAGTTGATTCATTGTTGTTAAGAGATATTAAGGAATAAGTGATTGTTGTTTCCTGTTAGTTTTGATGTTATTTTTATATTTGTGTGGGTATCTTCTTTTGGGTTTGTTGGAAGAAGATTACAAAATATTTCTCATGTAAATCTTCAATTTTATCAGAAAATGTTTGTAATTCCTCTTTTAATTAAATTAGAAATGTTTTTTATGTCTACCATTTTATCTGCATTATTTTTCATGATAATCTTCAATTTTAATACATCTTTTATATACTTCCTCTATTTTATCATAAATGTTTTTAATATAAATCTTCAATTTTATCACAAATGTTTCTAATTCCACCTTCAATTAACTTAGAAGGAGTTTTTATATCTACCATTTTATATGTAAAATTTTCCATGAAATAGTCAATTTTAACATGTTTTTTATATTTTTCTTAAATTTTACCAGAAATATTTTCCATGTAATTCTTCAATGTTATCTGAAAATGTTTATAATTCCACATTCAATCAACTTAGAATTATCTTTATACCTATCATTTTATCTATATAATTTCTACATTTCTAATTTTTACATGTTTTTCTATATATTTCTTCAATTTTATCAGAAATATTTTCCATGTAAATCTGATTCAAGTTTATCAAAAAATGTTTATAATTCCACTTTCAATAAACTTAGGAATACTTTTATGCCTACTATTATATCTATATAAAATTTTCCATGAAAATCTTCAATTTTAACATGTTTTTCTACATTTTTCTACAATTTTATCAGCAATATTTCCCACATAAATATTCAATTTTATCATAAAATGTATCTATCTCATATTTCAAATAATTTAGCAATGTTTTACATGTCTACCACTTTACTTTTTAATTTTCCATGGAAATTGGCAATTTTAACAGGTTTATCTGAAATACTGTCCATGTAAATCTTTAACATTTTAATACAAAAATGAAAATCAAATTCGAAAAGGATAAAGGTAACACTTTGGGCCTTCTGTGACATCTCCCATAGTTTAATTGTTTAAAAATCGGAAAACAGTATAAAGTAACTTGAATGTGGAAAATTCACATTCTGTGGTTTACAACAACTTGTAATTCTAGTCACACCCTCTTCTGGCCACTGAGAGGACTTATATGCACAATCATACACACAGAAATATATACACATACAGGTATACACACACATACACACACACACACTTTTAAATATGAGTGTGGAGAGGAGCATCTGACTCAGAGAGTTGCAGACACACCCATAGCCAGTGGATGGAGTTTAGGAACTCTTATGAAAGACAGGAGGAAGGTTTAAGATCTCTAAAGGGATAGAAACTACACAAGAAGATCAACAGTGTCAAGTAATCTAGACCCTTGGGGCTCTCAGAAACTGAACCACCAAAAAAGAACCTGGCTGAACCTCGGTCTCCCCACACGTGTGTAGCAGATGTGCTGCTTGGTCTTCATGTGGAACCTGAACAACTGAAGCAGGAGCAATCTCAAAAGCTGTTTCCTGTCTGTGGAATATGTTCTAGCTGGGCAGCCGTGCCTAGCCTCACAGACTTCATGAGCCAGGGTTGGGGAATAACTGGGGAGGCACTTGCTCAGAGAAGGGGAGCAGGATGGGGAAAGGATTGTGGGAGGGGTGACAGGGAAGGATGCAGTGAGTGGGATGTAAAGTGAATAAGTAAGAACTAATAATAATTAAACTAGCAATGGAAAAAGGAGTTGGCAGAGAAATGTCTCAGTACTTAAGAGCACTTACTGCTCTTCAAGAGGACCTGAGTTCAATTTTCCAGCATCTACATAGAGTTTCTTAAATGCACAGACACTTTCAGGTGATCTGAAACCCTCTTCTGGTTTGCCTCTGCAGTCATTGTGCACCAACATAGCGCGTAGACATATTTGCAGGAAAGAATTTTTAAATCTAGAAATAATGTCTTAGTGTATTTAGCTCACTTTTAAGATGTCACCATCTCTATTCATGTCATTATATTCTACCTTAAAAATTAACTTTATTTCTGGATATACTTGTAGCCACCTATAAAATAAGGACCTTTTCATTTCTTTCTCTTATGCTAACATTTAACACAATAAATTTAACCATAACATTTAAACACCTCAAGTTCCACCCACTGATGATCTTGTTTTGTGCCTTGATAACAATTTGCTTTGGAGTAACTATGACTTTTGAAAGGAATCAGCTTAAAGTTTAAACTTCAGAACATGATTCTATAGCCATACATAGAGGCATCTACTAACATGGTGTCTTTCTGAGTTTCTACTCACATACTTATGCATTATTTTTCCATTTTGTATGTATTCAACACAGCAGACCATAGGTCCAACATTAGAATTTCTCTAGATTTATAGATGGAGAAATGGAGATGTTCACAAATTTCAGTACTGTACTGAAGGTCAGAGAATAGTAATTTATAGGACAGTTGTCAGATAGATGAATGAAAGTCAACATATGATAATTTAACCAGTATTCTGTTATGCCTCTTATCAATGCAGATTTGCATGTAATGTGTGCATTCATGTGTGTGTGTGTGCATGTGTGTGAATATGTGTATCTGTTGTGTGTGTGTGTGTGTTTGTGTGCATCTGTGTGTGGATGTCTGTACTATGCGTGTGCCCTATGTATGTCTAAATGTATGTATGTATGTATATATATATATATAATTTACATGTGTGTATCTTTCTCTCTTGTGTCTACTTTGTGTATATCTATCCTGTGTGTGTGTGTGTGTGTGTGTGTGTGTGTGTGTGTGAGAGAGAGAGAGAGAGAGAGAGAGAGAGAATGGGAGAAAAAAAGAGAGAGCACTACAGTGCTTTATTTGCACTCTGCTCAGAGAAGCTACAAATTCATATTTGCATCCTAAGTTTATCCTATAATTATTAATATAACACACAGATACATATATGTACATGCAAATATATACATATACATACAAAATGCCAACAAGCACTAACTTTGTCTGTGCTGCTATACTAGTTTTAAAAATGCAACCAATCTCATTTGCTATGAAATATTTGGGTTGATATCCTTTCCCCTTTCCCTCATATGCAAATGGCAGCTTAGTGTTTAGTCCATGTTGTAAATGATTCTTTACACTAGTGGGAAGAGAATCAATTGGTCTGACTGATGGGCAGAAGCTACTGGCTCAGAACTGGAATTCATTGAGCTTTAGTCATATATTTTATTACTTTGTTACATCCCCTTCTTGATATTGAAGGTTTTTTTTCTGACTCACACCCCCAGGCTCTTCCCAGCATTACATGAAATTTC